>NC_051387.1:25884383-25889383 GCF_015228065.2 Penaeus monodon
CTCCAAGAGGCACCGAGTACCACAGCATCCCAAACACCACAGGGGAAACCCACTTGGCGAGGCAGGGCACGAAATAAACACAAAATAACAGTCTTTCCTTTATTTCCACAAGTTATTTACCCGTACACTTTTCTATAGGCACAATACAGGGGGGAAACCAGCATGTCACACAGCACAATACAGCTTATAACAGGGCAACACAAAGTTTATCAGGTCACAAGGGCACACACGAGGTATTCACAGGAGCAGCACCCAACTCCGTCTCTCTCTTGCTGTTCCTCGCTCTCCGCTAAAGCAAGCCAGTTGCGTCATGTTATGCCAGGCCCTCATGTTAACATCCAGGTCATCTTTTCATGTAAACATTTTCGCACAGAGACAAAAGACCCATGGCGTAACAATATATATATATACAGATACATATATATACATACAGATACATATATATACATACAGATAATAAAATATACATAACAGATACATATATATATACAGAAAATTAATATAATATATACATAACAGATACATATACATATATATATATCAATATATACATATATATACATATATATACATATATATATACATGTATATATATATATATATATGTATATATGTATATATGTATATATATATATATATGTATATATATATATGTATATATACATACATAAAGATAGATAGATAGATAGATAGATATGTGTGTGTTTATATATATAAATATATATATAGATAGACAGATAGATAGATATAGATATAGATATCTCATCATCGGGAGCGCATGACCGCATCCACCTTTCGCTTTCATCCACGGGGGTCCCTCATTGCGAACCTCCAGGTAGGCCCTCGGACCATCTCTAGCTCCTAGGTCGTCCCATGGGCCTCCTCTACCCAGGATTGTCTCGCAAAGAGGCAGCCTGATAGGTAGAGTCGTCCACAAGGAAACGAGCTAGGTGCCTATATAGCCTGAGTTGGCTATATAGGCATGTAATTATGCATGTAACAGGTTCCATGTCAGTCCTGCCAACTGTGCGCAGGCATCAAGACGAGACTCCAAGCCACTTGATGACGCCCAGGTTTCGCTTCCATAGAGCAAAACTGGTTTAGTGATTAACTTTATTATTCTTAATTACCTTTGTTAATTAGGTCATTAGTCGCTACCACTACCTGGTTAGTACGTCCAGGAAAAATACATGTATCGAAAGGAGGAGACGTCTAGAAGAGTGTAAAGAGATAAAAAAGGAAAGTGTGTGTGTGGGGGTTTCCGTTTGGTAAGCGTGGGTAACCCCGATGCGGGGCAATTGCTTGCCACAGGTACCCAAATTTGGTATCATTTGTCTCCAAAGGGGTTTTAATTAAAAGGAAATTTCATTCACGAAGCTTACACATTTATTGATTAGAAAAAAAAAACACATTTAAAAGTAATAAACTTGAAACCACACCAGGAAGCGAAAAATAAAATAAAAAAAACGGAAAAACCCCCAAAACATTAATGAAAAGGTAAAAAAAACGAAAATAAAGCCATGAAAAAAACAAAAGGACGGACCCATCTGTTTAATATATAAATGAAAAAAAAAAAATATTAAAAAACCCATCTTACCACATAAAAACCTCGCCCTTTCGACCGGCACAGGAACATTTAACGTCATTAGCTTCCGCCGGTATATTCGGCCGCTAAAAAAGTTTCCCGACAGGCTACTACACCGTTTTTCGCTTTTTTCTTTCTTTCTTTGTTGATTTCTTGGCTACAACTAGGGGTATGTGGAAAAGGTATTAAGCCAATGGATCCTATTTATCTATCAAATAATAAGGTCAAAGTTTGTCTCCTTAGAAAAGGAATGACTTTATTATTATTTTCTCTTTATGTGATAAAATATTGATATTGTAAAACTTATGGGCTTTTGTTTTGAGTATTTTGGCATACTGTTAGTAGATGGTTTAATGTAAGGGTGGTGGTACACTGGAGGGACTGTGAGGGAAAGTTCTCTCTATATAGGGAGTGAGGTGAGTGATTCTGGTGGCATTGACCTTGAGGGCGGGCCAACACCCCCCCTCTCTTTTGATTTCCTGTGGGCGTATCCCATAGTTTTATTTCTTGTCTGACTTTGTTAGTCAGTTGCAGGTTGATCCACTCACTCTGCCACAGGAGATGGATTTTTGCTTTTATAAGAGACACAAAATACCCGAGATCTGTACGGACTATGCCAAGGTCCAGATCACCAGTTGATCCGGCTAATTTGTCAGGCTGCTCATTGCCATGGATACCAGAGTGGCCTGGTACCCATATTAGCTTGATTGATTTATTGGCACCATGTAGCTTACGAATGATATTACCCAGTAGTTCATTTTTAGTGGTTTCTAATTATTTAACGGCTTTAAGTGAACTTAATGAATCTGAAAAAATAACTATTCTGTCGTGGGTCGTCGATAGTGCAAAATCTAAAGCATTATCAATTGCAAATAGTTCAACAAGAAAGATCAATGTATGATTCGGCAATCTGAACTTTAGTTCACATTCAGTCGACCATACACCCGCATCCACACACTCATCTGTCTTGGAGCCGTCGGTATATATATGAAAAAAGGGAGATGTTTAACAAGGATCTCTCTGAACCTGGCGTTACCTCCACCTCCGGCGCCATGGCCTTGGCTGATGGAAGCCAGGCTTCCATGATAGAAAAATTGGGGGTTCCCCATGGTGCTATACTTAACTGAACCAGGGTATCGATGGTTGAGAGATCTATACCGACTTTCTCGACGAGGTCGTGGAGTCTCGGGGCAAAGGGCCTAATGCCACTATTGCCATTGGGGTGGCTCGGGTCTCGAGCCACCTTTGCGGCATAGCTCAAGGCTAACTGGCCGCGTCTGAGTCGGAGGGGAGGTACTCCTAACTCCACCTCAAGACGCTCGATACGAGTGCACTTCAGGGCTCCAAGACACACACGCAAACAAGCATTCTGCACAGCATCCAAACCTTTCAAATATGTTTTCGTTGCCGAACCATACACGATTGACCCATAATCTACTTTAGACTTAATCAGGGCTTTATATACCATTAGCAAAGACTTTCTATCAGCTCCCCATTCATTACCAGAAATGCACATTAATAAATTTAGTGCTAGTAATTGAGTCTACTATCAAAGAGTAGACCAAGAAATCTAGCAGAATTTTGAATAGGTATTGGGTGGTTGTCTAGAGTTAGCCGAGTTTGCCTCCCTATGGAAAAAAAAAACCCCAATACTCTTTTTGGGAAAACTTAAAACCCCCCTGAAGGCCCCCAGTTTTAAATTTGGGGAATTTTATTACATATATATGCATTGAACCCGTATTCATATGACAAATGTCAGACAAAGGTAGAATGAGAATGAATATCTTCACATATCAAGAGAGGTATTTGACCGGTTTCGATTATTCTTCGTGTAAGAAGACATAATCGAAACCGGGTCAAAAATCTCATTGTATGTGAAAAGATCATCTCATTCATACCTGGTCTATAGCATAATAGCATATATATACATATAGATACATATATATAAATATATACACATATAGATACCATAGAGGATACATGCATATACAATAGCTGATCATTATAGATACAGATATATAACATTATAGTAATGTCTACATAATAGAGAAGAGACGTAGAGAATAGATAAAAGAGACTAGATAACACTATGACTATACAACTAGACTATGACTAGACAATATACTAGAAGAGACAATATACTATACTATACAATATACTATACTATACAATATACTATACTATCCAATATACTATACTATACAATTTACTATACTATACAATATACTATACTATACAATATACTAAAATATACAATATACTATATATATATAGTATACATATAGTATATATATATATATATATATATATATATATATCTATAATATAGATTATATATATATATATGTATATATATATATACATATATTATACTATATATAATATATATATATAATATATATATATATATAGTATACATATAGCTATATGTATAAGTATATATATATATATTATATATATATACTATAGATATATATGTGAGTATATAATATATTATTATATAATAATACTATATAGAGTATATATATAGTATATATATATCTATATACACACCACACACCATCTATATAAGTATAATATATATATATATATAATAATATATATAATATATATATTAATATATATATACATAAGATTATATGGAGTATGTATATGTATTATGATAATATAAATATATTATTTTTTGTTATGAGATAAGATGTCATCTATATAATTATATATATATATATATATATACATATATATAGTATATAATATATATACATATATATATATTATGTGTATATATCTCTATATCATATAATATATATATTATCTATGTGGCGTGTGTGTGTGTGTGTGTGTGTGTGTGTGTGTGTGTGTGTGTGTGTGCGTGTGTGTGTGTGTGTGTCTGTGTGTGTGTGGTGTGTGTGTGCGTGTGTGTTGTGTGTGTGAGGTGTGTGTGTATGTTTATGTATATATATAATATATCTGCGTGTGTGTGTGTGTGGTGTACATATATCTATATATATATTCTATATATATCTATAAACTATATATATATATATATATATATTTATATATACATATACCACACACAACAACCACACACACACACACACACCCACACACACACACACACACACACACAAACACACACACACACAAACACACACCACACACAAAATATTATATACATATATATATATATATATATATAGATATATATATATGTATATATATACTAATATATATATTATCTATATCTAATGTATATATGCCTCAAAAATAGGTATATATGTATATATATATGTAATGATATATATACAAAAATGTAATTATAATATATATATATATAAAGAATATATATATATCTATATATAATATATAGATAATATAGATATTTATATATTTATATATATACATATATACACAG
>NC_051387.1:25903928-25908928 GCF_015228065.2 Penaeus monodon
TTCCTCTCTTCTCTCTCTCATTCTCTCTCTCCTCTCTCCTCTCCTTCATACCTATCTCCTTCTCTCCCCTCTCTCCTCTCTCTCCTCTCTCTTCTCTCTCTTTCTCTCTCTCTCTCTCTGCCTCTCTCTTCTCTCTAGTTCTATCTCTATCTTCTCTCTTCTCTCTCTCTCTCTCCTCTCTCATCTCTCCTCCCTCTTCCTCCTTCTCTCTCCCTCCCTCCTCCCTCTCTCACTTTCTCTCTCTTCTCTCTCTCTCTCTCTCTCTCTCTCCCTCTCCTCTCTCATCTCTCGTCTCTCTCTCTCTCTCTCTCTCTCTCTCTCTCTCTCTCTCTCTCTCTCTCTCTTCTCTCTCACTCTCACTCTCACTCTCTCTCTCACTCTCACTCTCTCCTCTCCTCTCTCCTCCTTCCTACTCTCTCTCTCTCTCTCTCTCTCTCTCTCTCTCTCTCTCTCTCTCTCTGGCAAATACAGAAGCCTATTTCTGTAAGCCATTTTCCCAGTAGACGCCCTTGCTGAGTCGATGGTTCTGAATTAGACTTGGAGCCACGTGGTAAACAGCCACGTGGTCTACTGGGAAAATGGCTTACAGAAATAGGCTTATGTATATGCCATGTCAACTCCAGGAGCTCATCAGCGCAGGTATATGCCGCCCCCTGCCCGGACGCCCGTAGGTCCAGATGAAGATTACGAGGACGTGAGGACAAGCATGCAGCCAAGAAGGACCTGTACGAGATCTGTGAGGACGTGTGGCCGAGGACGGGAACGATCCAAAGTCAAGGAGGATCTGTGTGAGACTTTCGGGGACGTGTGGACGTCGAGGACGGACAGATTACACCGAGGACCAGGAAGAAGAGGACGACAGGTACAGCCATGAAGATGCACCAAGAATAACACACGCGAGAACGAGATGGCCAGCCAAGTTAGGTCACCCTTGAAGCAAATCTAAGGCGCCTCGAGGACGAGGCGCGAGAAGGTGGCCGAGGAATATGGCATATACATAAGCCTATTTCTGTAAGCCATTTTCCCAGTAGACCACGTGGCTGTTTACCACGTGGCTCCAAGGCCAATTTAGAACCATCGACAGCCTTCACCTTTGGATGGGTCGGCCTGATACGTGACTCCACACTCACCGCTTTACCCATAGACATTGTCCCGTGTATTCCATTACTGTGCTGTACTCTTCATCCATAAAGAGTCAAGCCATAATACTAATCTCACAAGCCACACATAGACTCTTACACACTCTCTCTCTCTCTCTCTTTCTCTCTCTTTCTCTCTTTCTGTCTCTCTCTCTCTCCTCTCTCTCTCTCTCTCTCTCTCTCTCTCTCTCTCTCTCTCACTATCACTATCACTATCGCTCTCCTCCTCTATCTATCTATCTATCTATCTATCTCCCTCTCTCTCTCAATCACATACCCATTTACTATCACTCTCTCTCTCTCTCTCTCTCTCTCTATCTATCTATCTATCTATCTATCTATCTCTCTTTCACTCTGTCTGTCTATCTGTCTATCTATCTGTCTCTCTGTCTCTTTCTCTTTCTCTCAGCTTGTCTGTTTATCTGTCTCTCTTTCTCTCTCTCTCTCTTTCTCTCTCTCCTTTCTCTCTCTCTCTCTCTTTCTCTCTCTCCTCTTTCTCTCTCTCTCTCTCTCTCTCTTTTTTCCCCTTTTTTCTCTCTCTCTCCTTTCCCTCTGTCGTCTTTTTATCAATCTCTACTCGCGTTTTTCCGTCTCTTTCTTGTCCTCCCCCCCCCACCTTTCAAAGTCTCTCTCTCTCTTCTCCCCTCTCCTTTTTCTCTCCTTTTTCCTCTCTCTCCTCTTTTTCCCCCCCTCTCCTCTCCCTCCTTCTTTCTCTCTCTCTCCTCCCTACCTCTTTTCTTCCTCTCCCCTCTCTCTCTTCTTCCCTTCCCCTTCTTCCCTCCTCCTCACTTTCTTTCTCTCTCTCTCTCTCTCTCCTCCTCCTCTTCCCCCTTTTTTCTCTCTCTTTTTCCCCCTCTCTCCTTTTCTTCTCTCTCCTTCTTTCTTTCTCTCTCTCTCTCTCTCTCCTCTCACTCACTCACTCACTCATTCACACACTATTACTATCTCTCTCTCTCTCTCTCTCTCTCCCCTCCCCCCTCCCCCCCTTCCTACCTTTTCCCCTCTCCTCCCAAAACTCCTTCCCCTTTTCCCTTTATCCCCCCTCTCTCCCTCCCCCTCCCCTCTCCTCTCCATCACTACTTCACTCACTCACCCCTTTTATCAATTTAAAATTTTTTTCCCTTTTTCCCCCCTTTTTCTCTTTTCCCTTTTTCCCTCCCTCCCTTCCTTTCCCCCTCTCACTTTCCCCTTCTCTCTCCCCCTCCTCCTCCCCTCCCCTCCTTCCCCTTTCCCTCTTCAAATATTTTCTAAATTTTTTCTCTTCTCCTCCTCATTTTCCCCCTTTCCCCTTTCTTTCCTTCCTCCCCCCTCCTTCCTTTTTCTCTTTTTCTCCTCTCTCTCTCTCTTCTCTCATTTTTCCCCTCTCCCTCTCTCTCTTTATCCCAAACCCTCCTTTTTTTCTCTCTCAAAACCCCACTTTACTTCACTTCTTCCTTCTCTTCCCCACCACTATTTACAACTCCTCCTCTCCTCCTTTTTTCTCTCCTCTCCTCCTTCAATCTTCCTTCCTTCTCTCTCTCTCTCTCCTTCCCTCTCCTTTACTTCTTCTCACTCTCTTTCCCTTCCTCCCTCCCCTCTCTCTCTCCCCCTCCCTCTCTCTCTCTCTTCCCTTCTTCGCCTCCCCCTCATCCCTTAAACCCTTCCCCTCTCTCCTATCCTAACCTCTCCTCTTCTCTTTCCCTCACTATACTAAATTTCTCTCTTCCCCTCTCTCCTCTCTCTTCTTCTCTCCTCACTTTTCCCCTCCTCTTCCCTTTCCCCCTTCTCTCTCTTTTCTTTCTCCTCCTTTCTCCTCCCCTTCTTTCTCCCCTCCTATCTCTCCTCCCTCCTTCTCTCTCTCTTTCTCACTCCACCCAATCATTCAAATCTTTCCCTTTTCACTCATCACTCATTTTTCACTAACTATCCTTTCCCATCCCCTTTCCTCCTCATCACTCCTACTCCACTCACTCTCCAACTAAAATTTTCTCTCCTCCTCACAAATTTATATTCCTCCCTACACTTCTCTTCTCTCTCTTTCTCTTCTCTCTCCTATTCTTCTCCTTTCCCCCTCTCTCCCCCCCTTTATAACTCCCTCTCTCCTCTCTCTCACTCAATATCACTTTCCCCCTCTTTCACTATCACTCTCTCTCTCTCTCTCTCTCACTACACTATCACTAACTCTTCTCTCTCTCTCGACTCACTATCACTAACTCTCTCTCTCTCACTCACTATCACTAACTCTCTCACTCACTCACTATCACTAACTCTCTCTCTCTCTCACTCACTATCACTAACTCTCTCTCTCTCTCTCACTCACTATCACTAACTCTCTCTCTCTCTCACTCACTATCACTAAAAAACCTTCCTTCTTTCTCACTCACTATCACGTACTTCTCTCTCTCTCTCTTCACTATCAATACTCTCTCTCTCCTCTCTCTCACTATCACTACTCTCTCACTCACTCTCAGTAACTCTCTCTTTCACTCACTCTCACTAACTTTCTCTCTCTCCTCACTATCACTAACTCTCTCCTCTCTCTCTCTCACTATCACTAACTCTCTCTCTCACTCACTATCACTAACTCTCTCTCTCTCACTCACTATCACTAACTCTCTCTCTCCTCACTATCACTATCTCTCTCTCTCACTCACTATCACTAACTCTCTCTCTCTCTCACTCACTATCAACTACTCTTTCTCTCTCACTCACTATCCTCTCTCTCTCTCTCTCTCTCACTATCACTAACTCTCTCTCTCTCTCACTCACTATCACTAACTCTTTCTCTCAGTCACTATCACTAACTCTCTCTCTCACTCACTCACTATCACTAACTCTTTCTCTCTCTCACTCACTATCACTAACTCTCTCTCGCACTCACTATCACTAACTCTCTCTCTCACTCACTACCACTAACTCTCTCTCTCACTCACTATCACTAACTCTCTCTCTCACTCACTATCACTAACTCTCTCTCATTCACTATCACTAACTCTCTCTCTCTCTCACTCACTATCACTAACTAACTCGTCACACTTCACTATCACTACTCTCTCTCTCTCACTCACTATCACTCTCTCTCTCTCTCTCTCACTCACTATCACTAACTCTCTCTCTCTCACTCACTATCACTAACTCTCTCTCTCACTCACTCACTATCACTAACTCTCTCTCTCACTCACTATCACTAACTCTCTCTCTCACTCACTATCATCACTAAACTAACTCTCTCTCTCACTCACTATCACTAACTCTCTCTCTCTCATCACTATCACTAACTCTCTCTCTCACTCACTATCCTAACTCTCTCTCTCTCACTCACTATCACTAACTCTCTCTCTCTCACTCACTAACACTATCTCTCTCACTCACTATCAATAACTCTCTCTCTCTCTCACTCACTATCACTAACTCTCTCTCTTCACTCACTATCACTAACTCTCTCTCTCTCACTCACTATCACTAACTCTCTCTCTTTCTCACTCACTATCAATAACACTCTGTCTCTCACTATCCCTAACTCTCTCTCTCTCACTCACCATCACTAACTCTCTCTCTCACTCACTATCACAAAACTCTCTCTCTCTCTCTCACCCACTATCACTAATTCTCTCTCTCTCACTCACTATCACTAATTATCTCTCTCACTTACTATCACTAACTCTCTCTTTCTCACTCACTCTCACTAACTCTCTCTCTCTCACTCACTATCACTAACTCTCTCTCTCACTCTCTCTCACTATCACTAACTCCTCTCTCTCACTCACTATCACTAACTCTCTCTCTCTCTCACTCACTATCACTAACTCTCTTCTCTCTCACTCACTATCACTAACTCTCTCTCTCACTATCACTAACTCTCTCTCCCTCACTCACTATCAC
>NC_051387.1:25916428-25918746 GCF_015228065.2 Penaeus monodon
TTGGCGAGGCAGGGCACGAAATAAACACAAAATGACAGTCTTTCCTTTATTTCCACAAGTTATTTACCCGTACACTTTTCTATAGGCACAATACAGGGGGGAAACCAGCATGTCACACAGCACAATACAGCTTATAACAGGGCAACACAAAGTTTATCAGGTCACAAGGGCACACACGAGGTATTCACAGGAGCAGCACCCAACTCCGTCTCTCTCTTGGCTTGTTCCTCCGCTCCTCCGCTCACAGCCAGTTGGTCTGTTGCCCAGTCCCTAGTTAACACATGCCCAGGTCCCTTCATGTTAACACATGCCCAGGTCATCCTTTTCATGTTAACACATGTTTCGCACAGAGACAAAAGACCCACTGGCGTAACAATATATATATACATACAGATACATATATATACATACAGATACATATATATACATACAGATACATATATATACATACAGATACATATACATATACATACATATACATATATATATACATATATATACATATATATATACATGTATATATACATATATATACATGTATATATGTATATTATGTTATATATACATACATAAAGATGATAGATAGATAGATAGATATGTGTGTGTGTTTTATATATATACATATATATAGATAGACAGATAGATAGATATAGATATAGATATCTCATCATCGGGAGCGCATGACCGCATCCACCTTTCGCTTTCATCCACGGGGGTCCCTCATTGCGAACCTCCAGGTAGGCCCTCGGACCATCTCTAGCTCCTAGGTCGTCCCATGGGCCTCCTCTACCCAGGATTGTCTCGCAAAGAGGCAGCCTGATAGGTAGAGTCGTCCACAAGGAAACGAGCTAGGTGCCTATATAGCCTGAGTTGGCTATATAGGCATGTAATTATGCATGTAACAGGTTCCATGTCAGTCCTGCCAACTGTGCGCAGGCATCAAGACGAGACTCCAAGCCACTTGATGACGCCCAGGTTTCGCTTCCATAGAGCAAAACTGGTTTAGTGATTAACTTTATTATTCTTAATTACCTTTGTTAATTAGGTCATTAGTCGCTACCACTACCTGGTTAGTACGTCCAGGAAAAATACATGTATCGAAAGGAGGAGACGTCTAGAAGAGTGTAAAGAGATAAAAAAGGAAAGTGTGTGTGTGTGAGGGTTTCCGTTTGGTAAGCGTGGGTAACTCCGAGTGCGTGTCAATTGCTTGCCACAGGTAGCCAAATTATGGTATCATTTGTCTCCTAAAAGGGTTTTAATTAAAAAGGAATTTCATTCACGAAGCTTACACATTTATTGATTAGAAAAAAAAAACACTTTAAAAGTAATACACTTGAAACCACACCAGGAAGCGAACATTAAAATACAAACACGGGAAAACCCCAAAACTTGACTGAAAAGGTAAAAAAAAACGAATATAAAGCCATGAAAAAAACTAAAATGACGGAGCACTCTGTTTAATATATAAATGTAAAAAAAAAAATATTTAAAAACCCATCTTACCACCATAAAAACCTCGTCCTTACGACCGGCACAGGAACATTTAACGTCATTAGCTTCCGCCGGGTATACTTCGGCCGCTAAAAAACGTTTTCCCAGACAAGGCTACTACACCTGTTTTTTCGCTTTCTTTCTTTCTTTCTTTGTTGGATTTCTTGGCTATCAACTAGCGGTATGTGGCCAAGGTTATTAAGCCAATGGATCCTATTTATTCTATCAATCTATATAAGGTCATAAAGTTTTGTCTCCCTTAGAAAAGGAATGACTTTACTTATTATTTTCTCATTATATGATAAAATATTTGATATTGTAAAATCTTTTAGTGGCTGTCTTTGGTTTGAGAACTTTGGGCATACTGTTAGTAGATGGTTTAATGTAAGGGTGGTGGTACAGTGGAGGCACTGTGGAGGGAAAGTTCTCTCTATATAGGGAGTGAGGTGAGTGATTCTGGTGGCATTGACCTTGAGACGGGCCAACACCACCTCCTCTCTTCTGATTTTCCTGTGGGCTGTATCCCATAGTTTTATTTCTTGCCTGACTTTGTTAGTCAGTTGCAGGTTGATCCACTCACTCTGCCACAGGAGATGGATTTTTGCTTTTATAAGAGACACAAAATACCCGAGATCTGTACGGACTATGCCAAGGTCCAGATCACCAGTTGATCCGGCTAATTTGTCAGGCTGCTCATTGCCATGGATACCAGAGTGGCCTGGTACCCATATTAGCTTGATTGATTTATTGGCACCATGTAGCTTACGAATGATATTACCCAGTAGTTCATTTTAGTGGTTTCTAATTTAACTTAAGGCTTAATGACT
>NC_051387.1:25918846-25928846 GCF_015228065.2 Penaeus monodon
GGAAAAAAAAAAAATTTTTTTTTTTTTTTTCCCAGGCGGGCACCAGGGGGGGCCCCCCCGGGGGGGGCGGGCCCCAAAAGGGGGCAGGAAAGGGAAATATATAGGTGGTAAATGGCAGAAGTTTGTAAAATGAAGATCGAAGGATTTAGTGTAATGAATTAAAACATCTGTTATAATTCCCAGGTTTTCCCCCCTTTCATTGTTAAAAAAACGCACTTCTTTTTTGAATGATTTTTTTTCATACTACGATCAATCACCCTGCATTCCCGGGGATATGGACCTGAGAAATGTCTCCACCTCTGAATTCGACACAAAACTGACCCCCCTCGCTCGTCCTGACACCCTCCCGTTTTCTGTTAGCACGCGATGCCGCCCTTTTAAAAACTTTTTTGTACTGACCTGAGCTAGCCATCCCTTGTCCCAAACCTTCATTTTTCTATTTGTCCTTACTTTTTTTTTCATCATGTTTTCAGAGTTGTTGCATCATAAATTTGCTGAAAAAAACTGCAGAAAAAACCCATTGGTGAAAAATTTTATATTCAAAAAATCAGGGGTTATACATGGTTCAAAAATTAACAGTCAAGGGTGGATTTTTTTTAAAAACCTAATTTTTAAATACATTTCATACTAGCTGGCCCTTCCCCGCTCTCTTTTGGATCATTTTTTTTCGGGCATTTCTCCAAACATCTGCATACCAAAAAGCCGAAATTTTTATAATATTGATCCTCAACCTAAAATCTTACACGAAAAAAAAAACCTCTATACCCGGGTGATTATCATAAAATAAAATAATACCAGTATTACTTCAGCATATACAGAGACGATATATCGATTTTAACTTTTCTTCTTTTTGCTTCGCTATATTCAGATTTTTTTGCATAACCCGGACTCAGAAAACAAATATTTTCGGTATATCAGGCTCTAAGGAAAAAGACTTAGATGTCGAGGGGGGAATTCGGGCTACATCAGAGAGACTATTTACAGTTTGACAGAAAATTCTCTAGCACTGCTCATCTAAATTAATGTTGCCCCTTCATGTATACATGTATACTGCGGGGGCTCTATTTTTGGGCCCGGAGAACCCCTTTAAGGGTGCCAAAAGACCGTACCCGAAAAAATAACTATAAAAGAAAAAATAAAATATGCTTTTATATATATATTATTATATATATATATATAATATATAATATATTATAACATGACAATTTTATGTATGCATATCGATTCTACGCCAGTGGGTCTTTTTCTTGTGCGAAACTTTGTTAAAATGAAAAGGAGACCTGGCTGTTTAACATGAAGGACCTGGGCAAAAAGACCTCTGGTGTGACGGGGGACAACCCCAAAACGGAGTTGGTGCTGCTCCTGTGAAGACCTCGTGTGTGCCCTTTTGACCTATATCTTTGTATGCCCCCGTTATAAATGTATTGTGCAAAGTACATACGGTTTTTTCCCCCCCGTATTGTGGGCCCATAGAAAATGTACGGGTAAAAAACCTTTGGGAAAAAACCCCTGGCTTGCCCTTTGGGTTTCCCTTGTTACCCCGGGGGGAGCTGTTTGGGGCTCTTCTCTGGGAAATCCCTTTTTTCAGTGGGGGGGGTTCAGAAACCCTTTTTTGGGGGGGATTTAGAGGGGACCCGGGGGGGGGGGGGTTCCTGGGGCCAAAACCTCCTTTGGGGTGTGAAAAAAAAATTTTGCCCCTCCCGGGGTAACAAAAAAACAAAACCTTTTTAATTAAAAGGGTTTTTTTTTTGCGAGGGGGGTTTTTTTTCCCCCCAAATAAAAAATAAAAAAAATAATTTTTTCACAAAAAAAAAAAAAAAAAAAAAAAAAAAAAAAAAAAGGAAAAAGTATTACTTCACCCCATTTTTTTAAATTTTACAAAAAAAACCCGAACAAAAATAAAATTTTAAAAAAAATTTGGGGGGGGGGGGGGGGGGGGGGGGGGGGGGGGGGGGGGGGGGGGGGGGGGGAAAAAAAAAAAAAAAAAAAAAAAAAAAAAAGTTTTTTGAACTTTTCTCATTTGGGGGAAATTCGAATTCAAAAAATTTTTTTTGGGGGGGTTCCTATTTCCCGGATTTTCCCCCCCCCTTTTTACCAGGGCCAGGAAAAGACTCCGGGATGTAAAAAAGGGAATTTCCCCCATCCCAGGGGAGTCATTTCCCGGTTGCGACTTTTTTGACTGGGCATCCCAAAAACTAGGGGTGACCCATGACCCGGTCTTGGGGGGGCCCCTTTTTCCACGCCAAACCGGAACCCCCCCAGACGCCCCCACGAAAAAAAACCCCCTATAAAGATTTTTTTTGTTTTAATATTTATTTAAATTTTTGTAGTTTTTTATTTAATGAACCTTTTTGTTGAGGGGGGGGGGATTCTACGCCGTGGGTCTTTGTCTTGTGGAAACTTTATTAACAGGGAAGGGATGACCTGGGCATGTTTAATAAAGGGGACCTGGGCAAACATGACCCGGGTGACGGGGAGCGGGGAACAACCCAGGGGGGTTTGGTCGGGGCCCTTGAAGACCTCTGTGTGCCTTGTGACCTATATATTTTGTGATGCCCTGTTAAAAGTGTATTGGCAATGTGACATACTGGTTTTTCCCCCTGTATTGTCCCTATAGAAAAGTGTAGGGGGAAAAAAGGAAAAAAAAAACCTTTTTTGTTTTTTTTCGGCCCTCCCTCCCCACTTGCGTTTCCTCTTTGGTGTTCGGGGGACGCGGTGGTGCTGGGGCCTCTTGGACTGTTCATGTTCACGCCCCCTGGGGATAGCACGCCGTCGCCTAGCCTCCTTGGTTTGGGGGAAGAACAGGGGGCCCGGCGTAACAATGGTGTCAGGAGTGGGTTTTGTGTTTTGTCAGTGAGCGCGCCGATTTATATGCCCAAAAGTGGGGCACCCATGGGGGAGGGGAGGCTATGACTGAGGCGGGCACGATGGGGTAAACCCGAGCCAGAGGGCCCTTTATCACTACCACTGGCCCGGGATGAGGGAGGAAAGGGCCAAAAAGGGCGAAGAGCGGGCACGAGGGAAACGAGCAGGCACACCATTTTGTGGGAATGCAGGAAAGGGAAAGGCAAGGAACGGTTCTGCCGCTTGTTGGTGCACAGGCAATCTTATTTTGTGAAATGGAAACTCAGCAGTACACCGAAAAGGGCCTCAAAGCGTGAAGAGTGAACTGATGGAGGAGGTGCAGACTCTGAAGGGCGAGTTTTCGGGGCCTGAGGGGGGAAGTAAGGGAAAGGCGGCTCACGAGTAGTAACGTTGCAGCAAAAAGGGGCAACGGGTTCTGGCAACAGAGCCAGAGTTCAATTTACGGGGGTCTCCCGGGGGCCCTGGCAAAAAACCCCCGGCCTCGCAGCGTCGTTTGCACCCATGGTCGCTGCGAAGGCTGGGGACCCATGGGAACCGTTGCCTTGGTATGGGGTGGGGGCAAAATCGGACCCGGTCCCCAAACCCCCTCGTTTCCTCCCCCAAAACCCCCCTTTCCCCCCCCCCCGGCTTGTTTTCCGGCAGCTTCTCCACCCCGCAGCCCCGGCCTCCCGACATTCGTGAAGCGAAAACCACTGAGTACACGGGAAGGTGGCCTGGGGGGCATATGTCGCCCAATTTTAATGCTGGGATCTGCCCAGGGCTGGAACCCGGAAAAGAAGGCCCCGCAGCTGGTAACAGCGCTAAGGGGCCCCCCCGTGGAATGTTGGGGCAACGCCGGGCCCTCCCCCAAAATGCCTCTTCACACCACGTGGGGGGCTTTGAAAACGCCGGTTTTGGGCACCCCACCAGGCCGGGTATTCGGCCCGCTTGAAGAAGCGAAATCGTGAGCGTGGCGACCTGTCCCGCTGGCACAGGATGGGAGGCGCTGGTAAGGAGGTCGTACCCCGCGGCTGCGGGAAAGAGATCGTGGGCCCCGGCCCGCGATTTCTTTTTGACGTTTTCAGGACCAGCAGCTGAAATCTACGTCCCCGGCCCCCCGAGGACCTGCAGGTGGCGCTGGCGAGGGGCCTTTGGGTTTGGGCCCCTTCCCGAAGGCAACCAGTGGCCTAGGGCCGCGCTCGCCCCCCCCATGACTTCCGGGGGCCGAAGGGTAAAATGGAGAAATGCATTGAGGAGGTGAGCCCGACACTTTTCAAAGGGTTTTGTTGGGGCTGCGGTAAGGGGAAGGGCACAGCTAGTCGGTGTCGGGGGGACGGGGAACGCCCTCAAACCCGACGGTTCTGATGCCTTCCAGCAGTGCTGCAAGGACGTGGCAGGGATGGTCAGCTCCAGTGCATGTCCTAGGCTAAGGAGTGGGACCGGAAAAACCCGGAGAAGGGGGGCCCAAACCCGCGTCCTCGGGTTTCCCGGGCCCCGCTTGGGTAAACTGCCTTCGAAACCCCACGAGAGGTGGGGGGTCAATAGATGGGAAGCCTGCCGCCGACGTGGACACTGGGCTGGAAAAACCCTAGTGCGGGCCCGAAGTTGGCCCTATGCAACTTCCAGATGCCCACAGAGATGGTGGGGTCAGGGGGATTGTTCGCTCAGGGGCCAGTGGGGCTCGTATTGGGGTGGGCAGCACGGGGCGCGCTGCCCGGGGTAGTGGCCGTCTGGACGGCACTGTTGCTGGCCTTACTACCCAGCAAAGTAAGGGGTGTGTCGCCCTTGGGCGGAACTGGTGAGGGGCACGGGAAAATGTCCCTTGCTTCCAGAGTTGGCTGTGCAGAGGTAGTTACGGCGAGCGCTGCACCTTGCCCCCGGACGAGTCTATAAACCGGTGTCGACTGTCAAGGTGTACTGGGGTAGAGGGCCTTGGGGCCCATCCCAAAAAGCGCTGGCTGGTGGGGTAGTGGGTTGGGCGGACCTTGTTGGACCAGGGAGGGGGTTTGTTCGTGTTGGTACTAAATTCTCCAATAGGGCCTGAAAGGGGCCACTGGTGTGAACTGGGGACTTGTGAGGAGGGAAACGTCAGAAGAGTCCGTCCGGGGGGCAAAGGGGTTGTTGGTGTGGGCCGTTGCCTGCTTTCCCCGAGGACTTGGCCACCGGCTGTGGCGTTACCATGGCCCGGAACTACTCCTGGGGCCCTGATGAAAAAGATACGTTATCCCCGTACGGCGATGAGACGTGGCAGATGCTGACCGAGATGGGACGGGCATTTGGGCGGTAGGGCGATGCAACAGACGTAGTGGTGACCATGACCGGGCTTGGGGCAGGGATACCCCCTGGGGGCCACGCCAATCTACCGCCCCCCACACCTCCTCCAGAGGGCCCCACGAAGCGAAAAAGCCCCGGATGAAAGATTTTTGTGTTCTGAGAACTGATTTTTTTTAAAATTTTCTGTAGTTTGTTTAGGTTTAGGGATGTCAGAGCAGACGGGGGTTGATAGGGGGGGGTAGTCTACGCCAGTGGGTCTTTGTCTCTTGTGAAACTGATTAACATGAGAAGGGGACCTGGGGGTTGTTTTAAAATGAAAGGGGCCTGGGCAAACGCCAGTGGCTGGTGAACGGAGGAAGCGGAGGAACAACCCGGGGGGATTGGTCTGCCCTTTGGAAACCCCCATGGTGTGCACTTGGTGACCTTCCCTTTGGAAGCCTTTATATGTATTTAATTAATATTTTTTTATTTTATAAAAATTAGGGTTTGTGTTGGGTGTTTTTGTGTTTTTTGTGCCTGTCGTTGGGTTTTTGTGGTGTTTTGGGTGGTGTGTGTGTTTGGGCTTTTCATTTTTCAACCTTAAAACAACATTTTTATTTTTTTTTTTAAAAACTTAAACATAATTAAAAATTATTAATATTTATATATAAATAAAATATATATATATAATTTTACATATTTGTATGAAATTTTAAAATTTTAATTAAGATCCAAAACAACCACACAACACACACACACACACAAAAAAAACAAACACAAATATATATATAAAATATATAAAATATATATTTGTTTTTTTGTGTGTGTGGTGTTTTGTGTGTGTGTGTGTGTGTGTATTTATGTATTATATGTACATACATGAATATGTGTATATTTATATATACACAGATATACATACATACATTCTGTTACGCCGACCGCCTCGTCTCTCTGCCACCAACACAAGGCAGGCTAGGCAGATAGCGTGCTATCCACAGGGTCGTGAACACTGAACAGCTCCAAGAGGCACCGAGCACCACAGCGCCCCCGAACACCAAGAGGAAACGCCAAGTGGCGAGGCAGGGCACGAAATAAACACAAAATGACAGTCTTTCCTTTATTTACACAAGTTATTTACCCGTACACTTTTCTATAGGCACAATACAGGGGGAAAACCTGTATGTCACATTGCACAATACAGCTTATAACAGGGCATCACAAAGTATATCAGGTCACAAGGCACACATGAGGTCTTCACAGGAGCAGCACCCAACTCCGTCTCCTGGCTTGTTCCTCCGCTCCTCCGCTCACAGCCAGCTGCATCATGTTTGCCCAGGTCCCTTCATGTTAACACACCCCCAGGCCCATCCTTCTCATGTTAATACATGTTTCACACAGAGACAAAGACCCACTGGCGTAGCACTATCCCCCCCTATCAACCCGTCTGCTCTGACATACCTAAACCTGAAACAAACTACAGAAAATTTAAATAAAATCAGTTCTCAGAAACACAAAATCTTTCATCCAGGCGGCTTTTTTCGCTCTCGCTGGGGTCCCTCTGGAGGAGGTGTGGGCGGCGGTAGATTGGCAGTGGCCCCCCAAAGGGGTATCTCCTCCCCCAAGACCTGGCTCATGGTCACCACTGACGTCTGTTGCATCCCCCTCACCGCCCAAAATTTGCTCGTCCTCATCTCGGTCAGCATCTGCCACTCCTCATCGCCGCTACGGGGGCTAACTTTATCTTTTTTTCCCCATATGGCCCCAGGAGTAGCTTCCTTTGGCCCATGGAAAACGCCACAGCCGTTGCGCCAAGTCCTCGAGGAAGTCAGGCAACGGCCCCACACCAACCAAATCCTTGCTCCCCGACGACTCTTCTGGACGCTCCACTTCCTCACAAGTGCCCAGCTTCACACCAGCTGGCCCCTTCAGGTCCTTATTGGAGAAGTTAGCTACCACCCCTGTAACTAACCCCTCCCTGGTCCAACAAGGCTCCGCCAACCACTACGCCACCAAACCCTGCGGTTTTGGAAAGGGCTCCACAGGTCCTCTACTCCCCGTATCACTCTTGACAGTCGACACCAGGGTTATAGACTCTTCCTGGGGCAAGGTGCAGTCGCTCAGCCGTAACTACCTCTGCACAGCCAACCCCTGGAAGCAAGGGCACATCTTCACCGTGCACCCTCACCAGCTTCCGTCCAAGGTCGACACACGCCTTACTTTGCGTCAGGTAGTCAAGGCCAGCAACCCGTGCTCGTCCAGATCGCCACATACACCGCAGCCGCTGCACCGTGCTGCCCACGCCAGTACGAGCCTCCACTGGCCCCTTGAGCTGCACACAATGCCCCTGACACCAGACAGTCTCTGTGGTGCATCTGGAAGTTGCATAGTGGCCAACATATCAGGCCGCACTAGGGTCTTCTCAGCCCCAGTTGTCCACGTCAGGCGGCATGGCTTCCCATCTATTGAGCCCTCCACCTCATCGTGCTGGTTGAAGGCAGTTTACCCAGTCGGGCCCGGGAACCGAGGACGGCTGGGTTTCGGCCCCCTTCTCCAGAGTTTTCCGCCTGTACCACTTTCCCTTTCCTTAAGACATGCACTCGGATGCTGACCATACCTGCCACAGTCCTTGCAGCACTGCTGGAAGCATCGAATCCGTCTGGTTGAGAGGACGTGTTCTCCGCTCCCTCCGACACCGCTACGTCCCGTGCCCCTTCCTTACCGCAGCCCCAACACAAGCCTTGAAAAGTGCTCGGGCTCACCTTCCTCAATGCTATCTTCTCCACTTTAGCCTTCTGGCCCCGGAAGTCATGGCGGGCTAGCAGCTGGCCCTAGGCCACTGGTTGCCTTCAGGAAGGCCTCAAACTCCAAGGCCCTCGCCCGCGCCACCTGCAGGTCCTCAGGGTGTGCCTGCTTGACGTAGATTTGCAGCTGCTGGTCCTGCCAAAACGTCAAAAAAGAAAACGCGGGCCAGGACCACGATCATCTCTTCCGCAGCCGCAGGTACGACCTCCTTACCAGCGCCTCCACATCCTTGGCCAGCTGGGACAGTGGCCCCGCCACGCTCACGAGTCCCCTTCTTCAAGCGGGCCGATATACCTCGGGCCCGGTGGTGGTGCCCAAACGGCGTTTCAAGCCTCCCCACGCTGGTGTAAAAGGCATTTGGGATGGCGGGAGATTCCCCAACACTTCTACTGCGGGGCCCCTTAGCGCTGTTACCAGCTGCAGGGCCTTCTCTTCCTGGTTCCACCCTGGGCAGATGCCAGCTTTCAAATTGGGGGACATATGCCCCCCAGGCCACCTTCCCGTCGTACTCAGTGGCTTACGCTTCACAAATGTCTGGAGGCCGAGGGGCTGCGGGGTGGAGAACGCGTGCCGTGAACTAACAAGCCCGGGGGGGAGGAAGGGGGGAGGGAGGGAACGAGGCGGTTGACCGGGTCCGAGTTTGCCCCACCTATACCCAAGGCAACGGTTCCGATGGGTCCCCAGCCTTCTGCAGCGACCACTGGGGTGCAAACGACGCTGCGAGGCCGGGGGTTTCTTTCCACGGACCCCAGGCAGACCCCAGTAAAACTGACACCTGGCATCTGTTTGCCAGAACCTCGTCTGCCCTTCTCTGCTTGCAACGTTTACATCTCGTGACCGCCGCCTTTCCTCCTTCACTTCCTCCCTCAGGCCCTGACCTCGCCCTTCAGAGTCTGCACCTCCTCCATCCCTTCACTCTTCACGCTGTTGCAGGCCCTTTTCGGTGTACTGCTGAGTTTCCATCTTCACAGATGCAAGATTGCTCTGTAGCACCTCAACAAGTCGGCAGAACTGTTCCTATCCCTTCCTTCCTGCTCTCGAAAAAGATGGTGTCCTGCTCGTATGCCCCTGTCCTGCTCTTCTCCCTTTTGCCTTTCCCCCCTCATCCCGGGCCAGCATGGTATGATCAGGTCCTCGGGCTCGGCTTCCCCTCACCGTGCCCCCCCTCCAGTCATACCTCCTCTCCCCAGGGCTGCCGCCATCTTGGGGCATGAAAAATCGGCGCGCTCACTGATAAAATATCCAAACCCCACCTTGACACCATTTTTTACGCCACCGCCTCGTCCTCTGCCCCCAAACACGGCAGGCTAGGCAACGGCGTGCTATCCCAGGTCGTGAACACTGAACAGCTCCAAGGGGCACCGACCCCACAGCGTCCCAAAACACCCAAGGGGAAACGCCAGGGGCGAGGCAGGCACGAAATAAACAAAAAAAATGACATCTTTCCTTTTTTTACCAAAATTATTTCCCCGTACACTTTTCTATAGGCAAAATACGGGGGGAAAACCCTTATTCACATTGCCAATACATTTAAAACGGGGCATCACAAGTATATCGGGCCCAAAAGGCAAAAATGGTCTTCCAGGAAGCACCCAAACTCCGTCTCCGGGTTTGTTCCCGCTCCTCCGCTCACGCCACTGGTCTGTTTGCCGGTCCCTTCATGTTAACACATCCCAGGTCACCCTTCTCATGTTAATACATTTTCACACAGAGACAAAGACCCCCTGGGTAGCACTATCCCCCCCTATAAAGCAGACGACCCGTCTGCTCTGACTACTAAACCTGAAAAAAAACTACAGAAAATTTAAAAAAAATCGTTCTCAAAAACAAAAAAATCTTTCATCAGCGGGGTTTTCTTCGCTCTCGCGGGGGGTCGCTCTGGAGGAGTGTGGGCGGCTAGATTGGCAGTGGCACCCAGGGGGTATCTCCTGCCCAAGACCTGGCTCATGGTCCCACTGACGTCTTTGCATCGCCCTCACCGTCCAATCTCGCCTCATTCGTCGCATCTGCCAGTCCTCATCGCCGCTACTGGGACTACGTCATCTTCTTTTTCTCAGGGCCCCGGGGGGACTTCCGGGCCAGGGTAACCCACACCGGTGCG
>NC_051387.1:25944798-25952982 GCF_015228065.2 Penaeus monodon
CACATAAACACAATACACACACACATATACACACATACACACATACACACACACACATACACACGCACACACGCAGACACATACACACATATATACACACACACACACACACACACACACACACACACACCCACAGAGTGTGTAAAATTATAAATGTTTATCCTTCACGCAAGACCGTCCTCTGTATATATTTTTTGTTTAAAAGAAAATGAATTTTTAAGGAGTAACAATTATTGCGTATCCATATCACTTCCTCGTATAGAGATACCTTTTATGTATATATACACATAATTCATACAAATGCCTAGTCTAGTTCTGCATTAACAATTAATTATCAATTACAACAGGCATATGCATAAATAGCTAAAATATCATAAGATAACAACCACAGTCAAATAAAAAAAAAAAAAAAAAAAAAAAAATATATATATATATATATATATATAATATATATATAGTATAATAATAGATATAGATATATAGATATATACATATATAGATATATATATGATAGATATATAGATAGATATATGTATGTATATATATATACACATGCACATATACATATACACTATATGCATGTGGTATTGTAGTGTGTTGTGTGTGTGTGTGTGTGGTGTGTGTGTGTGGTGTGTGTGTGTGTGTGTGTGTGTGTGTGTGTGTGCATTTATATATACAAAAACAAATAAACATTATATATATATGATATGTTAGTTATATAGTATATATATATATATATATAATATATAAAATGTATATATATATATATATATATATATATATATATATATATATATATATATATATATACACGTGTGTGTGTGTGTGTGTGGTACACGTGTGTGTGTGTATATGTATATATATATATATATATATATATATATATATATATATATATATATATATATATATATATATATATATATATTTTTTTTTTTTTTTTTTTTTTTTTTTTTTTTTTTTTTTTTTTTTTTTTTTTTTTTTTTTTTACGGTAGGTTCATGTTTGAGCCGCCGTGGTCACAACATGATATTTAATTGTGGTTTTCATGTTGTGATGATCTTGGAGTGAGTACGTGGTAGGGTCCCCAGTTCCTTTCCAGGGAGAGTGCCGGTATTACCTTTTAGGTAATCATTCTCTCTATTTATCCGGGCTTGGGAGCAGCTCTGACTTGGGCTGGCTTGCCCACCCAGTGGCTAAATAGGCAATCGAGGTGAAGTTCCTTGCCCAAGGAACTTCATCGTATCTAGATTCGATTTACCTAAAATTATTTAAATCAGCGCGCGTGCTCACATATGCGCGCGGGCGATGCGTGTGTGCATGGGTGCACGCACTCGCATGCGGCGACCGGTGTGTGCACTTGCACTGATTTCGTATATATATATACACATATATATATACACAAATATATATATACATATATATACATCTATAATATACATCTATATATACACAATATATATATACACTATATACATATATATATACAATATATATTATATCATGTATATATATATGTATATATATATATACATTATATATATTTTTTTTTTTTCTTTTTTTTTTTTTTCTTTTTTTAACGGTAGGTTCATGTTTGAGCCGCCGTGGTCACAGCATGATACTTAATTGTAGTTTTCATGTTGTGATGATCTTGGAGTGAGTACGTGGTAGGGTCCCCAGTTCCTTTCCACGGAGAGTGCCGGTGGTACCTTTTAGGTAATCATTCTCTCTATTTATCCGAGCTTGAGACCAGCACTGACTTGGGCTGGCTTGCCCGCCCAGTAGCTAGGTAGGCAATCAAGGTGAAGTTCCTTGCCCAAGGGAACAACGCGCCGGCTGGTGATTCGAACCATCGACCTCAGATTGCCGTCGTGACAGTCTTGAGTCCGACGCTCTAACCACTCGGCCACCGCGGCCTTAATTCATACATACATATATATATAAACACACATGCAATCGGTAAAGATACATTGGAAAACATATTTAAAAAGGTTAAGTGGTAAAATAGAAGGCAAGCTCCTCAGCCAGACTTCGACCCAGAGTGGAGCACCTGTCAGGGTCCCATCTATGGGATATATATATATATATATATATATATATATATATATATATATATATATATATATATATATACAATGTTTATTTGTTTTTGTATATATAAATGCATACATATACACACACATATATAAACATATGTATGTATCTATGTACATATATTCATATTTGTATATATGAAAATATATATCTATACATATATGTATATATGTGTATATATGCGTATATGGGGCCGCGGTGGCCGAATGGTTAGAGCGTCGGACTCAAGACTGTCACGACAGCAATCTGAGTTCGAGGGTTCGAGTCACCGATCGGCGCGTTGTTCCCTTGGGCAAGGAACTTCACCTCGATTGCCTGCCTAGCCGCTTGGTGGATAAGCCAGCCCACGTCAGTGCCGGGTAAATAGAGATGGTGACTCGATTAAAAAAAAAAAAAACGGGCGGAAGGCAATGGCAAACCACCGCTCTAAATTGCCAAGAAAATCATGGAAGCCCATGATCGTCAAGGCCGGGGTGGCCGAATGGTTAGAGCGTCGAACTCAACACTGTCACGACGGCAATCTGAGTTCGAGGGTTCGAGTCACCGGCCGGCGCGTTGTTGCTTTGGGCAAGGAACTTCACCTCGATTGCCTACCTAGCCACTGGGTGGCCAAGCCAGCCCAAGTCAGTGCCGGGTATATAGAGATGGTGACTCGATTAAGAAGAAGAAAAAAAAAAAAAGGTAACACCGGCACTCTCCGTGGAAAGGAACTGGGGACCCTACCACGTACTCACTCCAAGAGCATCACAACATGGAAACTACAATTAAGTATCATGCTGTGACCACGGCGGCTCAGACATGAACCTACCGTTAAAAGAAGATATGCGTATATGCACAAACATACATACATATATATCTATATGTATATATATATATATATATATATATATATATATATATATATACGCATATATGTATGAATATATATACTTATACATATATATATACCTATATTTATGAATTTATGTGTGTATACATAGAGTTCACTTATCTTGGAGCTCTTTTAACTAATACATATGATGATTCACCGGAGATAAAAAGAAGAATTGCCATTGCCAAAAACGCCACAGTTGATCTCAATAACATCTGGAAAGACCGAAGCATTACCTTACGGACAAAGCTGAGGTTATTGAACTCATTAGTTTTCCCAATTGCATCATATGGTTCTGAGTGTTGGGTGCTGAAGTAGATAGACAAGAAAAAGATCAACAGTTTTGAAATGTGGGGTTACAGACGAGTACTGCGTATTAGCTGGACAGAGAAGAAGACGAATGATGAAGTGCTGAGAAAAATAGATTGTAAAGACCACCTGTTGGACATCTTGAACAGGAGGAAATTAAAGTTTATTGGACATGTGATGAGAAGTAAAAGTATTGAGAAAGACTTGCTGACAGGGATGGTGATAGGAAAGAGGAAGAGGCAAACCGAAGACAAGACTGAGAGATAACATCAAAGATATTTTGGGGCTGTCGATGGTACAAGTGGAAAGAAAAGCGTAAGATCGAGTTTAGTGGCGAAGGTAATCATTCTCTCTATTTTATCCGGGCTTGGGACCAGCACTGAATTGGGCTGGCTTGGCCACCCAGTGGCTAGGTAGGCAATCGAGGTGAAGTTCCTTGCCCAAGGGAACAACGCGCCGGCCGGTAACTCGAACCCTCGAACTCAGATTGGCGGCGTGACAGTGTTGGGTTCGACGCTTCTATTTGGCCACCGCGGCCTTGACGATCATGGGCTTCCATGATTTTCTTGGCAATTTAGCGCGGTGGTTTGCCATTGCCTTCCCCCCGTTTTTTTTTTTTTTTTTTTTTTTTTTTTTTTTTTTCCGAGTCACCATCTCTATTTACCCGGCACTGACTTGGGCTGGCTTATCCACCAAGCGGCTAGGCAGGCAATCGAGGTGAAGTTCCTTGCCGGCCGGTGACTCGAACCCTCGAACTCAGATTGCCGTCGTGACAGTCTTGAGTCCGACGCTCTAACCATTCGGCCACCGCGGCCCCCATATATATGTATATATTTATGTATATATATGTATATATATTTATATATATGTACATATATGTATATATGCATATATATGTATATGTATATATATATATTTTTTTTTTTACGGTAGGTTCATGTTTGTGCCGCCGTGGTCACAGCATGATACTTAATTGTAGTTTTCATATTGTGATGATCTTGGAGTGAGTACGCGGTAGGGTCCCCAGTTCCTTTCCACGGAGAGTGCCGGTGTTACCTTTTAGGTAATCATTCTCTCTATTTTATCCGGGCTTGGGACCAGCACTGACTTGGGCTGGCTGGCCCACCCAGTGGCTAGGTAGGCAATCGAGGTGAAGTTCCTTGCCCAAGGGAACAACGCGCCGGTCGGTGATTCGAACCCTCGAACTCAGATTGCCGTCGTGACTTTCTTGAGTCCGTGGGTTGTCATATACCAACCATAATTTACTCTCGTCTCCTATCCGGATCGAGATTTCATCTAGGGCTAACCTCAGTGTTACTAAACAAATAGTATCTTCCTAAATGTACAAATCTCCAGAAGGGGGAGGGACCAAAACGCTTCCTTTAAGGAATCGATGCCGATTTCCGTTTAAAAACCCGTATCAAGATGTCCAAACAGCCGGCTTATAATTTATTTTTTCTCAGCACTTCATCATTTGTTTCTTTCTGTCCAGTTAATACGTAGTACTTGTCTGTAACACTACATTTAAAACTATTGACCTTTTCTTGTCTATATTTCAAACACCCAACATCAGAACATATGACCAATTGGGAAAACTAATGAGTTCAATACCTCAGCTTTGTCCAGAAGGTAATGCTCGGTCTTTCCAGATGTACGAGATCAACTGTGTCGTTTTTGGCAATGGTAATTCTTCCTTTTATCTCCGGTGAATCATCATATGTATTAGATAATACCGCTCCAAGATAAGTGAACTCTTTCATATTTTCCTTAACCACTCCATTGATGTAAACAGGTTCATCATCGTTCATTCCGGTTATCTTCAAATCTTCATGATCTTAGTTTCTGGCATTAAGAAACAACCCCCCTTTTCGCTTGCTTCTCAAACTTTATCTAGTAGTTGTTTTAATTCAATGATACTGCTGGCAATCAAACTATATCATCGGCCCTATCTTAGATTTTGTAAACCTCCAACATCTACAGTTCCTTCAAAATTCTCTAGATTACCTCTCAGAATAATGTATATATATATATATATATAATAAAGTAAGAGAATATATATATAAATAATATTAAAGAATATGTAGGGGATAGAGAATATATAATATATTAAAATATATAAATGTATATGAATGATTAGAAGTAAATATATAGAATATAAATATATAATATGATATAAGAAAATGAGATATATATATGATGAGATATAATAAGAAAAATAAATAAGTGTGGGGGTGGGTGTGGGTGTGGGGATGTAGATAGAATAGTCTGAGAGAAGGTAGAATAATGGGAATAAATAGGTATGAATGAAAAAATGAGGATATAAAAATATAATAATGAGAATAAGAAGTAGTAAAGATGATGATAGAAGGATAATAGATAAGGGAGATGGTTGGGTGGGGGGTGGGGGGGAAAACAGACAGACAAAACACACAACAGACAAGAAAACACACAGACAGACACACAACAACAGACAGAGACGACAGGACAAACACACAGACAAAACAGCCCTACACCCCACTAGATCAAACAGACAACAGACACAGTACAGGACAACAACACACACAGACAAGACATACATACAGACACACACATACATACACAACAGAAACACACACATACAAGACATAAGACATCACACACAGACATGACATACATACAACCCACACATGCATATACATACATACAACACATACAAACATACATACACACACAGACAGAAAGACAAAACACACAACAGCCAAACAGACAAAAACAAACAACAGAACATACAACAACACACACAAACTAACAACAACATCCCAACACACAACAAACCCAACAGACATACACACACAGACATAAAAACTACATACCACACAACATAAAACATACCAACACAAGATATACAGACATCCATACACACACATACAAGAAGACAACAACACACTACCCAAAAACATAACAACAATACATACATACATACACACACAACATAACAACACACACACACATACTAACATACATACAACACAGACAGTACAACAACATAGAACATACCTACAACACACACAACATAAAATACATACAACAACACACACAACAATACCACATACATACACACAAAACCATATACAACAACATACACACACAACAAGACATCCATACACAACACATACAATACATACCTACAACACAACACTACATATACAACAAAACATACACACCCCAACATATACATACATACAACCATGCATATACATACATATACATACACACACATACATTAACATACTTTCCATAAAACAACATACACATACATATACATACATACATACATACGCATACATATACATACATACATACTCATACATACATACATACATACATACATACACATGCATACATGCATACACATACATACAGACATACAAATACATATACATACATACATACACAACATATACATACATACACACGCAAACTAAAACATACATAAAAAATACATATACATAAACATACACATACATACATACATATACATACACACACATACATACAAACACACACATACACATACTTTAACATACAAAACACATACATACATACATACATACACATACATACACATACATACACATACATACATACATACACATACATACATACACATACATACATACATACATACATACATACATACATACACATACATACATACATATACATACATACTGTAAGGATGGTTGTTGGTCCGTAACGAGGAGCCCGACTTTAACCGCAGCCTCATGAAGCAAGCTGTAGCCTCTCGTGAAGCGAGAACGCCTTAGGGACGCAAATAAGGGTCCCGTTCACTCCCCTGAACAACTTGATACAGATCCTGGGCCTGTAAAATGATAGCGGGCAGTGACCCAGGATCCTACGCAGGCTTGACATGTACCCTGAGCGGAGAAATATGATCCGAAGTCCTTGTGGCTCAGCCTATCATTTAAAACATGACAAATAAAAGAATTTAAAAGATACTGAAATGATAAAACTGCACAAGGCATCAAATGTAAAACAAGGACACATACTAAAATTACGTTAATTTACTAAAATACAGGCTAAGAAAAAGAAAGTTACGGTAACTTACTAAAAAAAAACTTAAAATATTAACTACTAGACTTAAAAGGGGACTGAAGGTTTAAAAGAAACGAAGTGGGAAGAGCCGAATCCTGAAGGGCTTCGGCGTAAAATACATCTAAAGCACTTAAAACAATGAAAACATAATAAAACAAAACATAAAAGACTACTTCCAGCAAATGACCTAGGCAAGTAACGGGAAGTCTGCTCAGTACAACCTTTGCTCCGGTGACCTCTCAGTAAATCCAGAGGGGGTGACACAAAAACAGTTTCACGGTTCCGTATTTATACACAGACGTCACGTGACATTGGTGACGTCACTGCCTTCATTTTCATAAATTCCAATAATAAACCTTAAAAAATATGAAAAATAACATGGCATGTACAAAATTAAACGAGAATGATAAAAAAAAAAGTTAAAAGGCTAAGACAAATAATCAAAACCATTGAAAAATAAAGCTTATTAAAGAGTACTGACGTCACTGGCATCGCTAAAAAGCTAAAAAGACGATGTCAGTAATGTAAAACATGAATAAAAACATCTATATGGTAAAATCATAAAATCAAAATACAAATACATACAATAAAAAAACAAGTTTACAATATAAAAAGGAAACCCCCGTCATACATACAAATACACATTACATACATATATACACATACATACATACACATAGATACATACACATACATACATATACATACATACATACATACACATACATACATACACATACATACATGTGTGGGTAAAAATTCATGGGGGCGAACAGATTGCGAGGTTTTTTAAGGTTTTACGACAGGGAGGGTTTT
>NC_051387.1:25965950-25971182 GCF_015228065.2 Penaeus monodon
CTATATACATACTATTACATGCATAATTTTAACATACATACTACATACATATACATACATACATACTAACCAACATACATACCAACATCCATACATCCAACATACATACATCCAACCATACATACCAACGTACATACCAATACATACCAACATACATACCTACATACATACTACATACATACCTACATACATATATAATACATATACTTTTTCAAGTGCCCTGTCCCACAAGGACGTTGGCGTCATGGATTTCCATGATTTTCTTGGGGTTTAGAGCGGGGTTCGCCGTTGCCTTCCGCATGGGTGTTTTATCGAGTCACCATCTCTATTTCCCCGGTTCTGGGACCGGCACTGACTTGGGCTGGCTTGCCCACCCAGTGGCTAGGTAGGCAATCGAGGTGAATTTCCTTGCCCAAGGGAACAACGCGCCGGTAGGTGACTCGAACCCTCGAACTCAGATTGCCGTCGTGACAGTCTTGAGTTCGATGCTCTAACCACTCGGCCACCGCGGCCTCTATATACACATTTACATATATACATGCATATTATGTATACATATATATATATATATATATATATATATATAAAATATTTTATATATATATATTATACATACATACGCATGTAACTTTTCTTTTCTCCTGAAAAACCTCTACCCAATGATTAATTACGAAATGATAATTCATACCACATCGCCCGTCGCGTGGGTTGTCAAGGGGCGCGTTATTCAGTGGGCAACCAGGCTGACAATTTTAATATGCATAGGGAAGACAAAGAAATAAAGAAAACATGTCCAATTAAGAAACACATTAAAATCGAACGTGGAACGTAAGTAAAATGAAAGAGAGGGGTAAACTACATACTGTCTGTAACGAAATGGAAGATACAACTTCAAATACTAGGAATCAGTGAGACCAATTGGAAAAGTAATGGAAGTTTCAAAACTAAGAAAAAGTCCAGTTTTTTTTCCTGGAAAAGAAAGGAATTATAGTCCGGAGTTGCTATGATTCTCACGAAAAAAAACTACAAATGCATTTTTTTTTTGTTTTTTTTTTTTTTTTTTTTTTTTTTTTTTTTACGGTAGGTTCATGTTTGAGCCGCCGTGGTCACAGCATGATCCTTAATTGTAGTTTTCTGTTGTGATGCTCTTGGAGTGAGTACGTGGTAGGGTCCCCAGTTCCTTTCCACGGAGACTGCCGGTGTTAACTATTTAGGTAATCATTCTTTCTATTTTTTTCCGGGCTTGGGCCCAGCACTGCTTGGAGTAATGGAGTAATGTAAGGCCACATTGATATTGCCTATTTAGCCAACAGCCCAATAATGATCGCATTTTAAAAGTCAGAATACAAGCAAAACCTCAAACATTTATTATACAATGCTACGCACCAAACAACATTGCAAGTGATGAAGAAATGGAAATTTTTATAACACTCTCCAAGAAACTTTAGACACAATCCCTAACAGAGTTTGTAAAAGTAATCTTTGGAGACCTCAACGTCAAAGTAGGCAAAAGGATCTAATAAATGACACCTGTGGAAAATTCGGCCTTGGAGATATAAATGAAAAGGTAAAGATTTTATTGGATTCTGTAGTACAAATAATCTAGCTATAGCCAATACATTGTTCCAACATCACCCAAGACACTTCTGCACGTGGTTTTCACCAACAAAAGAACACGCAAACGAAATTGACTACATTGTGCTGAACAAAAAATGGAAAAGTTGCAAAAAAATGCCAAGACAAGACCTGGTGCCAACTGCAACAATGCCCACCAACTACTAACTATCGACTTTCAAATAAGACAAAAAAAGATGGAGCGTACACACCACCTTTAAAGCTCGACTACAAAAACTTTTGATAACAATTCCCAAAATTTACAGGGGTCAAACAATTTGAAGTACTCAATCAATGTGAAGATGATAAAACCCCAAATGAGTTGTGGAAAGGAAAAGAACTCTTGCTGAGCGCTGCTTAAGAAACTATCCCCAAAAAGAAAAGACAAATTCCCCCTGGATATCTGAAAAAACACTAGGTAAATTGAAACAAGAAGATGCCTTTAAAATAAATGGGTATCAAAAATCCAGTTGAAGAAGTAATTTACAAAAACAAAATAAAAAATTAAAAGATTATTGCGATGAGATATGGAAAAATATTTATATGAACATTCCAAGAACTTGAAAATGTTCTATCAATAAGACACCAAAAGAACTCTACCAAGGAGTTACGAACATCACACGAAAATTTAAACCTACAATGGAAAACTATCAAAACTGAAGATGGACTTGTTTTTGTGATGGAAAAAAAAGTCAAAGATAGATGGAATCAATATTGTTCCAACCATACAAAAAGAATAAAGATCTAACAACAACATAATTAGACTCAATGACAGCGAAGATGAACCCCCCCGCCACTGCTAGACGAAGTTATAAAAACCCCTAAAAAAATTAAAGAATAAAAGAGCCCGGGGAAAAGATGAATAACAGCAGAACTAATCAGAATGCTGACGAAGTGTTTGAATACTTCTTCTACAACTCTGTACAAAATATGGAATGAAGAAGATGTCCAGAAGACTGGGGAAAATCAGTCTTTACTCCCATACCTAACAAAGGTGACGCACTCCAATGCAAAAATAACAGGACAAATTTCATTAATAAGTCACGCAGCAAAATTTTGTTGAAAATTATTGCTGAAAGAATGAAGTTGAAGTTAAGAGAAGAAATTGCAGACGAACAAGCAGGTTTACGGGCCCCGGAAAGGTACCAGAAACCAGATTCTAAATCTGAAATTGATTATAGAGAAAAACGAGAAAATCAGAAAGACCTTTTACCTGTGTTTTTATCGATTACTTGAAAGCTTTTTTATACTGGTTGATCACGATATCCTCTGGAATAACATGAACGATATGAAGTTTCCCAAAACACATCATCGAAGTCAAACAAGGAGTGCGACAGGGTTGCATTCTGTCTCCGCACCTCTTTAACATAATTCTGAAACAATTATGAAAGATGCTCTATAGAATTTTGAAGGAACTGTAGATGTTGGAGGATACAAAATATCAATCTAAGGTACGCCGATGATATAGTTTGATTGCAGCATATCACTGAACTACAACAGCTACTAGATAAAGTTAGAGAAGCAAGCGAAAAGGCTGGTTTGGTTCTTATTGCCAAAAAAAATAAGATCATGAAGATTCAAAGATAACTGGCAATGAACGATGATGAACATGTTACAATCAATGGAATGGTTGTGGAAAATGTGAAAGAGTTCACTTATCTTGGAGCTGTTTTAACTAATACATATGATGATTCACCGGAGATAAAAAAAAAGAATTACCATTGCCAAAAAAAGCCACAGTTGATCTCAATAACATCTGGAAAGACCGAAGCATTACCCTTTCGGACAAAGCTGAGGTTATTGAACTCATTAGTTTTCCCAATTGCATCATATGGTTCTGAGTGTTGGGTGCTGAAGAAGATAGACAAGAAAAGATCAAAAGTTTTTGAAATGTGGGGTTTTCAGACGAGTACTAGCGTATTACTGGACAGAGAAGGAAAACGAATGATGAAGTGCTGAGAAAAATAAACTGTAAGACCGCTGTTGGACATCTTGAACAAAAGGAAATTAATGTTTATTGGGCATGTGATGAGAAGTAAAAGTATTGAGAAAAACTTACTGACAGGGTGGTGAAGGAAACAGAGGAAGAGGCAAAAAAAAAGACAAAACTGAGCGACAACATCAAAGATATTTTGCGGGCTGTCGATGGTACAGTGGAAAGAAAAGCGAAGATCGAGTTGAGTGGCGAACGATGGTGGAGAGGTTCCACGGGTGCTCAAACATGAGCATACCGTTATTGTGATTGATACGTATATGTATGTATTATGTGTATGTATGTATGTATGTGTATGTATGTACGTGTATGTATGTATGTATGTGTATGTATGTATGTTATGTATGTATGTGTACGTATGTTTATGTATGTATGTATGTGCATGTATGTATATGTATGTATGTGTATGTATGTATGTGTATGTATGTATGTATGTGTATGTATGTATGTGTATGTATGTATGTATGTATGTATGTATGTATGTGTATGTATATGTATGTATGTATGTGTATGTATGTATGTGTATGTATCTATGTGTATGTATGTATGTGTATATATGTATGTATGTGTATGTATGTATGTATGTATGACGGGTTTTGTCCTTTTTATATTGTAAACTTGTCTTTTTATTGTATGTATTTGTATTTTGATTTTATGATTTTACCATATAGATGTTTTTATTCATGTTTTACATTACTGACATCGTCTTTTTAGCTTTTTAGCGATGTCAGTGACGTCAGTACTCTTTAATAAGCTTTATTTTTCAATGGTTTTGATTATTTGTCTTAGCCTTTTAACTTTTTTTTTTTTTTTTATCATTCTCGTTTAATTTTGTACATGCCATGTATTTTTCATATTTTAATTATGTTTATTATTGGAATTTATGAAAATGAAGGCAGTGACGTCACCAATGTCACGTGACGTCTGTGTATAAATACGGAACCGTGAAACAATAAAGGAGAGATCTATCTGAAACTGTTTTTGTGTCACCGACGTCACCGGAACAAAGGTTGTACTGAGCAGACTTCCCGTTACTTGCCTAGGTCATTTGCTGGAAGTTGTCTTTTATGTTTTGTTTTATTATGTTTTCATTGTTTTAAGTGCTTTAGATGTATTTTACGCCGAAGCCCTTCAGGATTCGGCTCTTCCCATTTCGTTTCTTTTAAACCTTCAGTCCCCTTTTAAGTCTAGTAGTTAATATTTTAAGTCTTTTTTTTAGTAAGTTACCGTAACTTTCTTTTTCTTAGCCTGTATTTTAGTAAATTAACGTAATTTTAGTATGTGTTCTTGTTTTACATTTCATGCCTTGTGCAGTTTTATCATTTCAGTATCTTTTAAGTTCTTTTATTTGTCATGTTTTAAATGATAGGCTGAGCCACAAGGACTTTGGATCATATTTCTCCGCTCAGGGTACATGTCAAGCCTGCGTAGGATCCTGGGTCACTGCCCGCTATCATTTTACAGGCCCAGGATCTGTATCAAGTTGTTCAGGGGAGTGAACGGGACCCTTATTTGCGTCCCTAAGGCGTTCTCGCTTCACGAGAGGCTTCAGCTTGCTTCATGAGGGTGGGGTTAAAATCGGGCTCCCTCGTTACGGCCAACAACCTCCTTAAAGTAATGTATGT
>NC_051387.1:25976282-25984071 GCF_015228065.2 Penaeus monodon
ACATACACACATACATACATACACATACATACATACACATACATACATACATACACGTACATACATACACATACATACATACATACACATACATACATACATATACGTATCAATCATCAATAACGGTATGCTCATGTTTGAGCAGCCGTGGACCTCTCCACCATCGTTCGCCACTCAACTCGATCTTGCGCTTTTCTTTCCACTTGTACCATCGACAGCCCGCAAATATCTTTGATGTTGTCGCTCAGTTTTGTCTTCGGTTTGCCTCTTCCTCTGTTTCCTATCACCATCCCTGTCAGTAAGTTTTTCTCAATACTTTTACTTCTCATCACATGACCAATAAACATTAATTTCCTTTTGTTCAAGATGTCCAACAGCCGGTCTTTACAGTTTATTTTTCTCAGCACTTCATCATTCGTTTTCTTCTCTGTCCAGTTAATACGCTAGTACTCGTCTGTAACCCCACATTTCAAAACTATTGATCTTTTTCTTGTCTATCTTCTTCAGCACCCAACACTCAGAACCATATGATGCAATTGGGAAAACTAATGAGTTCAATAACCTCAGCTTTGTCCGTAAGGTAATGCTTCGGTCTTTCCAGATGTTATTGAGATCAACTGTGGCGTTTTTGGCAATGGTAATTCTTCTTTTTTATCTCCGGTGAATCATCATATGTATTAGTTAAAACAGCTCCAAGATAAGTGAACTCTTTCACATTTTCCACAACCATTCCATTGATTGTAACATGTTCATCATTGTTCATTGCCAGTTATCTTTGAATCTTCATGATCTTAGTTTTTTTGGCAATAAGAACCAAACCAGCCTTTTCGCTTGCTTCTCTAACTTTATCTAGTAGCTGTTGTAGTTCAGTGATACTGCTGGCAATCAAACTATATCATCGGCGTACCTTAGATTTGATATTTTGTATCCTCCAACATCTACAGTTCCTTCAAAATTCTATAGAGCATCTTTCATAATTGTTTCAGAATATATGTTAAAGAGGTGCGGAGACAGAATGCAACCCTGTCGCACTCCTTGTTTGACTTCGATGATGTGTTTTGGGAAACTTCATATCGTTCATGTTATTCCAGAGGATATCGTGATCAACAGTATCAAAAGCTTTCAAGTAATCGATGAAACACAGGTATAGGTCTTTCTGATGTTCTCTGTTTTTCTCTATAATCAATTTCAGATTTAGAATCTGGTTTCTGGTACCTTTTCCAGGGCGTAAACCTGCTTGTTCGTCTGCAATTTCTTCTCTTAACTTCAACTTCATTCTTTCAGCAATAATTTTCAACAAAATTTTGCTGCTGTGACTTATTAATGCAATTGTCCTGTTATTGTTGCATTGGAGTGCGTCACCTTTGTTAGGTATGGGAGTAAAGACTGATTTTACCCAGTCTTCTGGACATCTTCTTTCATTCCATATTTTTGTACAGAGTTTGTAGAAGAAGTATTCAACACTTTCGTCAGCATTCTTGATTAGTTCTGCTGTTATTTCATCTATTCCCGGGCTCTTTTTATTCTTTAATTTTTTTATGGGTTTTATAACTTCGTCTAGCAGTGGCGGTGGTTCATCTTCGCTGTCATTGAGTCTAATTAATGTTGTTGTTAGATCTTTATTCTTTTTGTATAGGTTGGAACAATATTGATTCCATCTATCTTTGACTTCTTTTCCATCACATAAAACAAGTCCATCTTCAGTTTTGATAGTGTCCATTGTAGGTTTAAATTTTCGTGTGATGTTTCGTACTCCTTGGTAGAGTTCTTTAGTTGTCTTATTGATAGAACAGTTTTCAGTTCTCTGGCAATGTTCATTTAAATATTTTTCCTTATCTCGTCGCAATAATCTTTGAATTTTTGTATTTTGTTTTTTGTAAATTACTTCTTCAACTGGATTATTGATACCCATTGATTTTAGGCATCTTCTTGTTTCAATTTCACCTAGTGTTTTTTCAGATATCCAGGGGGAATTTGTCTTTTTCTTTTTGGTGATAGTTTCTTAAGCAGCGCTCAGCAAGAGTTCTTTTCCTTCCCACAACTCATTTGGTGTTTTATCATCTTCACATTGATTGAGTATTTCAAATTTGTTTGACACTGTAATTCTGTAATTGTTATCAAGAGTTTTGTAGTCGAGCTTTAAAGGTGGTGTTGTACGCTCCATCTTTTTTAGTCTTATTTGAAAGTCGATAGTTAGTAGTTGGTGGTCATTGTTGCAGTTGGCACCAGGTCTTGTCTTGGCATTTTTTATGCAACTTTTCCATTTTTTGTTCAGCACAATGTAGTCAATTTCGTTGCGTGTTCTTTTGTCTGGTGAAAACCACGTGCAGAAGTGTCTTGGGTGATGTTGGAACAATGTATTGGCTATAGCTAGATTATTTGTACTACAGAATCGAATAAAATCTTTACCTCTTTCATTTATATCTCCAAGGCCGAATTTTCCACAGGTGTCATTTATTAGATCCTTTTTGCCTACTTTGGCGTTGAGGTCTCCCATGATTACTTTTACATCTCTGTTAGGGATTGTGTCTAAAGTTTCTTGGAGAGTGTTATAAAAATTTTCCATTTCTTCATCACTTGCAATGTTGTTTGGTGCGTAGCATTGTATAATACTAATGTTATGAGGTTTTGCTTGTATTCTGACTTTTAAAATGCGATCATTTATTGGGCTGTTGGCTAAATAGGCAATATCATTGTGGCCTTACATTACTCCATTACTCCAAGTCAGTGCTGGTCCCAAGCCCGGATAAAATAGAAAGAATGATTACCTAAATAGTTAACACCGGCAGTCTCCGTGGAAAGGAACTGGGGACCCTACCACGTACTCACTCCAAGAGCATCACAACATGAAAACTACAATTAAGGATCATGCTGTGACCACGGCGGCTCAAACATGAACCTACCGTAAAAAAAAAAAAAAAAAAAAAAAAAAAAAAAAAAAAAAAATGCATTTGTAGTTTTTTTCGTGAGAATCATAGCAACTCCGTGACTATAATTTCCTTCTTCTTTTCCAGAAAAAAAAACTGTCTTGTTTTCTTTAGTTTTGAAACTTCCATTACTTTTCCAATTGGTCTCACTGATTCCTAGTATTTGAAAGTTGTATCTATCCATTTCGTTACAGACAGTATGTAGTTTACCCATCTCTTTCATTTTACTTACGTTCCACGTTCCGATTTTTAATGTGTTTCTTAATTGGACATGTTTTCTTTATTTTCTTTGTCTTCCATATGCATATTTAACATTGTCAGCCTGGTTGCCCACTGAATAACGCGCCCCTTGACAACCCACGCGACGGGCGATGTGGTATGAATTATCATTTCTGTAATTAATCATTGGTGTAGAGGTTTGTCAGGAGAAAAGAAAAGTTACATGCGTATGTATGTATATATATATATATATATATATATATATATATATATATATATATATATATATATATGTATACATACATATGCATGTATATATGTATATATGTGTATATATGAGGCCGCGGTGGCCGAGTGGTTAGAGCATCGAACTCAAGACTGTCACGACGGCAATCTGAGTTCGAGGGTTCGAGTCACCGACCGGCGCGTTGTTCCCTTGGGCAAGGAACTTCACCTCGATTGCCTACCTAGCCACTGGGTGGGTAAGCCAGCCCAAGTCAGTGCCGGTCCCAGAACTGGGTAAATAGAGATGGTGACTCGATAAAAACACCGATGCGGAAGGCAACGGCGAACCACCGCTCTAAATTCCCAAGAAAATCATGGAAATCCATGATCGCCAACGTCCTTGTGGGACAGGGCACTTGAAAAAAAAAGTATATGTATGTATATATGTATGTAGGTATGTATGTAGGTATGTATGTAGGTATGTATGTTGGTATGTATGTTGGTATGAATGTATGTATGTATGTATGTATGTATGTATGTATATATGTATGTATGTACGTATATATGTATGTATATATGTATGTATGTATGTATATGTATGTATGTATGTATGTATGAATGTGTGTGTGTGTCTATGGGTATATATACACATTAATATATTTAATATATATATAAACAAATATATTTGTGTATATATGCGTATATATACACATATGTGTATATATATACATTCAGAAACATATATAAACATTAGCATGTTTATATATATACATTCAGAAACATATATAAGCATTAGCATGTGTATATATATGTATATATATGTATATATATATATATATATATATATATATATATATATATATATATATATATATGTATATACATATGTGTGTGTGTGTGTGTGTGTGTGTGTGTGTGTGTGTGTGTGTAGTCGCAAAAAAGTATCTTTCTAACATAATAATATGATACGAGGACGAAAACGTTTGGAATAAATGCTGTGAGGTGGACCTGATATCAGCTCCTCATAAATTCATGCACTTCAATGTAAGGTTCTTGTTTTCCTTTCATATAGCATGGCATTTACTTGATCATCTTCCCCCATCGTACATATAGGGTGTCCACTCCTGGCCTTGTCTCTCATGGATCCTGTTGCATGGTGTCGCTGGATCCACAGACACACGGTTGGCTTCGAAATACCTGATCTTGATACTTCGGCTTTTGATAGTCCCTCATATTAAAGCATAATTATGACGCTATAAATGATCTATGAGGTCTCCATTGCTAATATTGGCATGATACGAGGCCCTAGCCAAATCACCTCCGAAAGACTATTCGAACACATTATGAAGCTTCATCTGCCCCAAGTACCAACCTTTCCGAATCAACTCCTAGCGATCGTTTCGGTTTCATATACTCCCGAGTAAAGATACTTTATGAGCGAGTGTACTCGAGAGAAAGGTAATCGTAGAAGGAAAAGTATAGCCAGGGCTGCCACAAACATCTTTTCAAACGTTTCGAAGACAATCGCTCCATCCTTAGGGATCTAAAGGAAAAAAGATAGATTACTATGCAAAATAATACATGTTTGTGTGTGTGTGTGTGTGTGTGTGTGTGTGTGTGCGTGTGTGTGTGTGTGTGTTACACACACAAACACGCAAACACATACATACACACACATATATATTTACATTATATATATATATATATATATATATATATATATATATATATATATATATATAGAGAGAGAGAGAGAGAGAGAGAGAGAGAGAGAGAGAGAGAGAGAGAGAGAGAGAGAGAGTTACAAAGCTATATATATGGCTAGTGATATGGTGCAACTAAATTGAGAGAAATATCACCATAAGTAAACCCCACACGCTAGAATTCCAAGTTTGGACACCGAGACCGGCTTTGAAAACGCCAGCTGGGACGCGGACCATGGAGTGCCCGAGGGGAAGGGCACAGCTTGGTGCCGTGGTCGAAAGAAAAATGAAACGGAAGAGATGACCAATGGATAAGGTATATATCACAGAGAAAAAGGTAAAAACAATGCAATGAATTATAATTTCCTGATCTGAACGTTGAAATAAGTGTTCAGAAAACATTTGTTGCAAATTGAGATATATTTTATTCTATAGTGGGTATAGTACACGCGTATCTGACTCTCTCGATGGAAATCATTTAGTAGATCCAAATATACAGTGCATTATCGTAGTGTTATTATACACACACACACACTTACAGTATTAGGACTTACAGTTTACAATAGTATGATGGTAACACGGAGTAATGTATGCAATGTATTATGTTATGTATTATGATGAAGATAACTAAAACAAGAGAATAAGAGAATATAGATATCTAATATCTATCTATATATATATATATATATATTTTTTTTTTTTCAGGGAAATGTGTTTAAGATGTAAATGAATTTCTAATCAATGTTCTATCCCGTTATTTTTTCACATGGGGAACACTACATCGTTACTGGTTTCTTATATATAACCTATTTTATTTAATTATTTCCAGACAGTCAAGCGATGTTTTGAAGCATGCCATAATGATATGGAATTGATGTCCTGTCACTCATATCAAAGTGTTGTCACCATATGTTCATTGAAGATGCGGCATGCTTATAAATCTTCTTTACTTTATATAGTTTCTCTGGTCATTGTCATAACATACTATTCATTGACGTCATTAAACATTAAATTGTTACCTGAAGCTTCGCTGCCTCAACTAGGTCCAGCTTGCATATATTACATTACATAATACATATTACATTACATAATACAAAATAAATTACATAATACTGCTACGCCAGTGGGTCTTTGTCTCTGTGCGAAACATGTGTTAACATGAAGGGACCTGGGCAAACATGACGCAGCTGGCTGTGAGCAGAGGAGCGGAGGAACAAGCCGAGAGACGCAGTTGGGTGCTGCTCCTGTGAAGACCTCGTGTGTGCCCTTGTGACCTGATAAACTTGGTGTTGCCCTGTTATAAGCTGTATTGTGCTGTGTGACATGCTGGTATCCCCCCTGTATTGTGCCTATAGAAAAGTGTACGGGTAAATAACTTGTGGAAATAAAGGAAAGACTGTCATTTTGTGTTTATTTCGTGCCCTGCCTCGCCACGTGGCGTTTTCCCTCATGGTGTTCTGGGACACTGTGGTGCTCGGTGCCTCTTGGAGCTGTTCAGTGTTCACGACCCTGTATATAACACGCCGTCTGCCTAGCCTGCCTTGTGTTGGTGGCAGAGAGACGAGGCGGGCCGGCGTAACAATTGGTGTCAGGAGTGGGATTTGTGATATTTGATCAGTGAGAGCGCCGATTTATCATGTTCTCCAAAGATGGCGGCAGCCATGAGGGAGAGGAGGCTATGACTGAGGCAGGCACGAGTGAGGTGAAGCCGAGCCAGATGGACTTGATCACTGCCATGCTGGCCGGTATGAGGGAGGAAATGGCACAAAGGGCAGAAGAGCAGGCACAGAGGGCACGCGAGCAGGCGCACCATCTCGTCGAGATGCAGGCAAGGAAGGCAGAGGAACAGTTCTGCCAACTTGTTGAGGTGCTACAGAGCAATCTCGCATCTGTGAAGATGGAAACTCAGCAGTACACCGACAAGGCCTGCAACAGCGTGAAGAGTGAACTGATGGAGGAGGTGCAGACTCTGAAGGGCGAGGTTCAGGGCCTGAGGGAGGAAGTGAAGGAGGAAAGGCGGCGTCACGAGGTAGTAACGTTGCAAGCAGAGAAGGCAGACGAGGTTCTGGCAACAGATGCCAGAGATGTGGAGGCGCTGGTAAGGAGGTCGTACCCTGCGGCTGCGGAAGAGATGATTGTGGTCCTGGCCCGCGATTTCTTTGTTGACGCTTTGCAGGACCAGCAGCTACAAATCTACGTCAAGCAGGCACACCCTGAGGACCTGCAGGTGGCGCTGGCAAGGGCCTTGGAGTTCGAGGCTTTCCTGAAGGCAACCAGTGGCCTAGGGCCAGCTGCTCAGCCCCGCCATGACCTCTGGGGCCGGAAAGCTAAAGTGGAGAAGATAGCATTGAGGAAGGTGAGCCCGAGCATTTTCCAAGGCTTGTGTTGGGGCTGCGGTAAGGAAGGGCACAGACATAGTCGGTGTCGGAGAGAGCGGAGAAAACGTCCTCTCAACCGGACAGATTCTGATGCCTTCCAGCAGTGCTGCAAGGACTGTGGCAGATATGGTCACCATCCGAGTGCATGTTCTAAGGCTAATGAAGTGGTACAGGCGGAAAACTCGGACAGGCTGGAGAAGGGGTCCGAAACCAGCGCTCGGGTTCCGGGCCCGACTTGGGTAAGCTTGCCGTCGAAAACCCGCACGATGAGGTGGAGGGGCTCAAAGATGGGAACCAGCCGCCTGACAGAAAAGGTACGGGTAAATAACTTGGGAAA
>NC_051387.1:25988844-25991344 GCF_015228065.2 Penaeus monodon
TGTCCTACATTGCTTAGTAACTTAGTACAGTAGTGAAACCTGGACGCTATTTTGTGCCTTGGAATATTGTCTGATGCTTCGCAGCAGCCCATTACCATCATGGGTACAATGTGGGCCATTTTCTTGCAGTAACTTGCATATCCGCAATCCCACCAGGTATGGCACCTGCTCATTTCCCAGAGATCCGCCAACTAGGTTGTCTCTGTTCGAGACAACCCTGGGTGAAGGAGGCCTGTGGGACAACCAAGGAAGCTGTGCCTTTGGCAGATTGATCAAACCTACCGTGCTGAGTGGTATATCTCAGCAAGACCTTGCTTGCCAATGGCCTGAGTGGATAAGCAACTTGGTTTAGCTCTGAAAATCCAGGGTGTGGAGAAAACACCCCCTTAATTTTCTCACTTGAGCACCACCAGTAAGCATATGAGTGTTCATGTCATAAGAGCTCTAGGTATCCGTGCTGTTATTTCAAAGGCAGATGAGTAGTTTCGCTACCACTGGCATCCTTGGTGGACCCTCTTAATTACAGCCATAATTGTGTACCCAATATTCTAGAATTCAGCCACCTCCTTATTTTAGGAAGGCACAACCCTGCATTTCTTGTTTTCCTTACTTTCTCATATTTTCTTTCTTACTTGCTTCACATCTTTTTACAATCATGGAAGTTGATTAAGCAGGCTTTCAGTGGTCAGGGGGTGTTTTTTCTCAAATTTATGGTCATGTTGTTGTTATAAGAAATTATTGTTTTGTTGTCGGGTGATGTTGAACTTAATCCTTGCCCTAACCATCCCAAGCACTGCAACTTACTTTATAGTAATATTTATGGACTTCACGGGAATTTGAATGGACTTACAGTTATCTCAAAAAAACATTATTTGTTGTGCTCAAACGCTGGTTTCAGACATGAGGCACATCAGAGTTCCTGTTACCTGATTTAAATAATCCCTTGTTGCTATGCAGGAATTCTTTGCTTCAAGCCCAAGGTGTTTGTATTCTAGGGTTAGTTTTAATGCCAGTAATTTTACGAAGTATGAATGTGGTTATCACGAATACATGGTTGTGAGCGTGTAGTTGTTTTAATAATTTCTACATTTTTAGTCTTTATAGAAGTCCCAATTCCAATGACAGCATTTATGATTGTTTAATGACTTCGGCCATTTGCATTCAAGAAAATGATAGGAAACCATGATTTATCTTTAGAAGTTATTTTAATGCTCACCACACAGACTGGTTGAATTCTGTCCCCAACTGACCAATATGGCATTTCTGCCTTAGATTTCTCAGATATAGTTGGGTGTGAACAGTTAGTCCGTAGGAGCAACTCTTTTGGATCTTTTATTAACTGATGTGAGAGCATTGATTAATGTAGAGTCCATTTCACCAATTTGTTCTCCCAACCACCGTAGTCTAGCTTAGAAGATCCAGCTGGACTTTCCAATACCAGATTTTACCCTAACTGGACAAGACTTCCGAAAGTCTAGGATTAATTCGGATGGTGGCCACCATGCTTTTCATAGCAATGTTTGGTGAGATGTTTATAATGCTCCTTGTCCTGTTAATGTTCTGATTTTGATATTGTTGGACATCATAATGAGGTTTGTACCCATCAAAACAAATATACTGCTTACAAACTCTGGCCTGGTAACCGCACTTGTCCTTGTTGGGAGAATTATGTTGCCATGCAAAACTCAGCAACTAATGTTTAAAAGGAGCTAAACTTGAATATAATACTCATTTTAAAATTCTCTCAGAAGTGTCACAGCCTCATAAATGGTGGTCAACGCTTAAAGCATCTGTCATCAGAAGTTGACCCTAATGGCTTGTTGTCTTTGATTTTAAAAGGACTAAATTGTTAATTAGCCTCTAAATTAGCTGTAATCTTACGCCTTTTAGTTCGTCAAGGTTCAATTACAGTGTTGGTGCTTTTGGTAATGTTACCATTTTTCCCAAGAGCCCACTACAGTCTTCACCTGCTGACTATAGGCCCCTTTCAATTATACCAATTTTATTTTTGAACATTCGCTGGTCAAACGTCTTCCTGTATATTCTTCCAGAGACTCACTTTGGTTTCAGAAAGGGACTTGGCTGCAATGATGTTGCTTTAGATAAGGGTCATGAATCAAGGCTTGTCTCTCTGGATTTTAGAGGTTTGATTTTAAGCTGTAGTCTGTTGGTAAAGTTTCAAGTATTTTAACATAAATTCTGACTGGTAGACAACAGTGTGTCCATGTTTGTGGTAGTTTTAGCTCGTATGCATGTTTTCTGGGGTTCCTCAGGGTAGCTATCTTGGATCTTTGCTCTTCATTTTATATACATGCGACATGTGGTCCGGTATTACTAATAAGATGTTGGCATATGCTGATAATACTCCTCTCTATGCTGATACTCCTTCTCCCGCAACCTGGGAAATAGTAACTAACAGTCTCACTGTAGATCTGATGAAAATTCGATCGTGATGCTTTCAGTGTGGCATGAAATTAGATACTACCAAGTCCAAGGAAAT
>NC_051387.1:26001344-26018737 GCF_015228065.2 Penaeus monodon
TATATCTACATCTGTATCTATATATATCTATGTCTTCATAAAATTAATGTGTATATGTTTATATATACGCATATGTGTATGTATTAAATATACACATATATTTACATACACACACACACACACATATATAATGTATATACGTATACGTATACGTATACATATATATACATACATACATACACACACACACACACACACACACACACACACACACACACACACACACACACACACCAACACCAACACACAAACACACACACACACACACACACACACACACACAAAAACACACACACACACACACGCACGCACGGCACGCACGCACACACACGCACGCACGCACGCACGCACGCACGCACGCACGCACGCAACACACCACACCCACACACACAACACACACGTATCACAAACACAATGCCGCGCGCACACGCACGACACAGCTAGATAACTTAGTATAGTGTATGTTAACAATAAGCAAATACACACCTATAATATGATTTATAGATAGAGAGAGAGATACAGAGGGAGAGAGAGAGAGGAGAGAGAGAGAGAGAGGAGAGACAGAGAGATAGAGAGAGAGAAGAGAGGAGAGAGCGAGAGAGGAGGAGAGGAGGGAGAGAGAGAGGAGAGATAGGAGAGTGACGAGAAGAGAGAAATAGAGAGGAGAGCATGTGTGTGTGTGTGTGTGTGTGGTGTGTGGTGTGTGTGTGTGTGTGTGTGTGTGTGTGTGTGTGTTTGTGTGTGTGTGCCTGTGTGTGTGTGTGTGTGTGCCTGTGTGTGTGTGTGTGTGTGCTGTGTGTGTGTGTGTGTGTGTGTGTGTGTGTGTGTGTGTGTGTGTGTGTGTGTGTGTGTGTGTGTGTGTGTGTGTGTGTGTGTGTGTGTGTGTGCGACTAGGTACTAACATACATAAATGTACTTTGATGATCATGAATCACGCGTTTTCTGTAGGCTTCGAGGCCTTCGCCGTCTCTCTCATTTTCGGCAAAGTATTCTTCGTACAAAAGGAAAAGGGAGTCACCAGGGTATGAAGAAAACTTGGTGCCTAGGATTAGATGGTAATTGTTTTGTATTCTTTTGCCATTACTATCATAGTCCTTATCCTCACCCTCCTCTTCCTCATTATTATTATTATTATCATCATCATAGGAGAAGTAATCAGATATAGGCTGCTCTGGTTCACATCGCTTATCTGAATTAACTTCCTAGTTGCAGCTGACATGAGTGATGATAATTATGACAATAACAAGTAATTAATATTGGCAATTTACTCTTCTCCCTCCTCCGGTAACTTCTCCTGCTCTTCCTCATCGATTGTTTCTCTGTTACTCTGGATGCGACGAACTGAGCCATTTATGGCCATGAGTATAGTCTTGTGAGAGCATGTATAGAGATATATTTCTCAGCACAATATCCAGTGGGCGAAAATCCAAATAAAAATCATGTAACCACATAAAGTCATTATGAATCACCACAAATAAAAATGAGGGCTTGAATCCGACTGATTACATGAATCTGTCAACCCTTCTAAATGCATACATGGTCTGCCACCCAACATACGAGTAAACCATTTTCTTAAGAAATACATTTTGTTGTAGAAATATGTATGAAATTATGATCTCTACACAGTGTCCATGCGAGCAAAAAAGATTGATGGCTCTCAGCCCTGTTCGTTTGTTTTCAATCCACACTGTTCAGTCTATAATCACTATAATTTCAGGAGTTACTCTAGGAGTTACTTCAGGGGTAAGGTCGTTGTCTTCACTGACAACTTCTTGGGTATCCTCATCTTCTTCCTCAGAGTTCACACACTCAGATAGGAGGTCTGAATGTGAGGCAAGAGAGGAAGCAGGGCGTGAGGATGGTGGTGATGGGGTATTCCAATTGTGGGCACCATCAGTCTGTGTGGTGCCATCCACTACCGTTGCCATGTCTTGTACCAGTTGTTCCTGAGCTTGAAAATTTTCCCTTGGTGTCTTTGCTGTTCAAATCACCCTGTATGTCTTTTAAATGCATCTGCGCCATTGTAGACCTATTCTCGGTGTGTACTGGGGCCATCCTAGCACTCTGGGAAGGAATAAAGGTCTGTGAAGTTGTCCTATTAGGTATGCTAAAACTCCTGGGTAGGTGACCACATGGGCGAACCCCTCTTTCTCTGATATTGTCTTGGTACCTGTGAAAGAATTGGTAATGCGGAAAGTTGAAGGCATCCTCAGTTCCAAGTGCAATATAACCTCCATTACTTCCAAGTGAAAAGTTACTTTTAACTATCTTCGAGAGCAAACCAGGAGGGCGAGGGGAATCTTGCATGAGAGTTAGTTCTGCATCATCCCCTGCAGCATCTGCATAACCAGCATAATCAACTACAACAGCTGAGTCTGGCGTTCCTTCCTTTGGACTCACATGCCAATCCCTTGTTGGATGTTGGTCCTCCCAGTGAAGTTCATGGTAACATGTTTGTTGCCATTCACTGCGACTTCCTAGAGAGCATAAATCAGAGTCATCAGAACCATGAGTGTACTTGTCATGTGAAACGTCAGTGAGGTAATCCACATGCACTTCTGATTGGGAAGAGGCTGAGGGTGTTTGGGGCGCCAGGAGAGATGTTAGTTGCTCTTCTGCAGCCTGTGTTTCATAGCCATTCCTATCAGTTTCATCTCCATATGGATGAACGTGGCAGGGGCGTGGATTTACATGAGAATGGTGAAGGGATGCATAAATGCAGGAAGAGCCAGAGGATAATGGTGGTGTATAGTAGTATGATGCCATTTCCAAATCGTTATACATTCGGACATCAAAACTATTGGCAGCACTAATAGAAGAGCATGTACTTGCATACTTGGACCAGTCAACATCTCCTGTAGGCAGAGGTGAAAGTGGATCAGTTGAGCTGTAATCTGTGACACTAGCACCTTCCCCTCCTTCTCCTGCCATCTCATTATACAGTTCTGAGTTGAAGTGGCTCTGCAGCAGTTGCTCCAGCTGCCCAGTATCATGCACTCTCTCAGGTCTTACAAGAGCATGGCGAGGTTCTTGCTCTACACGTGTGGTGGTCGTGGTGATTGTAGCAGAGGCAATAGCTGAAGGTAAGTTACTTCTTTGATCACAGGAAGATGAATTATTCTGCTTCTCGCTCAGTTCTTCCAGGTGGTTGCTCGATTTCCTAAGGACGTCCTCCATAGCTTGTTGGGGATCCACTTGCAAGCGAAACCTAACAAAACCGGCATCATTGAAGAGCATTGAGGAAGGACGGGAGGAATCAATTGGTATATTGCTTTTAAGGGGACCGTGCTTTGTGTGACACCACAAGAGATGAAAATCTGACGGCACAGACTGAAGTGTGGCTGAGCTTCCAGCAATGTGCTGATTGTGTGCTGTTCCATGTGCTATAACAACATGTTTATGGTTACCAGCCTGCGGTTCTGTTGTGAGAGCTTCTTCATATACAGTTTTCCCACATACAAGTGTAAAGTTTCTGACAGATTGGTTGGACTGGCCTATGGCAGGATATACACCATCCAACTTGTTTCTTGAACACATACTGCTACAACATCTACATGAGAAAGCAGACATTAATCTATCACTTCCATGTGTGTATGGCTTTCCTGCAGTCGCTCTAACAGGGAGGCTAGAAATGATGCCTAAAAGCAACCACATTGCAACTTCAGTGACACGACAGCCACTCTGGAAGGCCAGCCAATGCCATGGATGGGCAGGTGGTATTTCCAACATCTCACGTGGGTTTGTAAGTGCATACACATGTAATGCTGCCAGAAGTAGCTGTAATAGAGAGGTTACAAGTACCAGGTGTGCACCACGGAAGAACACAATGCGAGAGTGGCCAGGTGTTCGGGAGCTGTCTAGCTGGGAATGTCTTAGGCGAAGTGGAGTTGCTAACTGGCGCTTCACCACCCGTATTGCTCGCCATGAAGCCACTAGACTAGCCAAACCCACTGCACACCCCCAGGCTACTGTAATAATGTGGAATACTCCTCTAAGTACTCCTGTATGCTTTGGCAAGACAGCAGCACATAAATGAATAGTAACAGAAATAAATATGTGAGAAGAAATTATAACAGCGAGGATGACCGGTAAATGAGGTTTTCGTCTTGAGCCTCGCCATGCCCGCACGACAGCCACAACTACTACTGCCAGTGCTGCTGTCAGGCAGGGCCATCCTGCCTCTTCAGCTAGTGCGGCTATGGTAGCAGGTAAAAGGCGCTGAACTGCATAGGGGTCATGAAAGAGTACAATGCTGCGCAAAAATCCAGCAAGAAACATCAGCAGCTGCACAGTGATGTAATATCCCCGGGGCAGTAGATAAGTGCCTGAGAGTACTCGAAAAATGCAGAAAAGTGACATTAGAGCTAACAGACTGGAGAGGCCTGCTGCACAATATACATGCACTATCCATGCTGTGCCTAAGGAATGTACCCATTCCTCTTGGATGTTTATACCCGCACGTGGCACACCAATACCGTGAGTGCGCCCCAAGTCATTATCAAGAGGTGCTTCTACATAGGGTGTCTGGACAGGTAAGCTTCCTAAGGTACTAATTCCTCTAGGATCCATTACAGCATCCTGCTGCACTTCTAGTTCTAACCTAGGAACCAATGCCCAAGTGGTCACTGGAGTTGTGTCCTGGTAATGGTATCCATAATGTTCATCACGCGCTGGTACATCCTGTAGCACTTGGTAGAAAGGAGGAGCTCTTGGGGTCCGGGAAGTTGTAATAACTTCAGTGGTAATCGTAGTAGCTGCATGTGTCGTGGTCGTAGTGGAAGGCTGGGAAGGTGGCAGAGGGGAAAGTGAACTTGACACTCCATAAGCAACACCACGGAAGATAGCTGCCAAGGAGCTTTCAATTCTGCTGGAGTGGTTAGCTGTCTGGTCCTGCCAAGGGAATCTGGCGAAGAGACTTTGGCTAGTGTTGCTGCTGCCGACATATGCCCCCGACGAAGCTGCCCTGCGCAACCCCATCTGAGCCAAGGTGGCTTGAAGGTGCAGGAGCAGCAACAGGAACATTGCATACAATAAATGCCCAGCAGTCATGGCATCTGAAAAATAACAAGGAAAAGGTTATATAACACATGTAAGCATTAAAGATAAATGATACACTTGTATTTTTCAAATGGAATTGTAACAGTTAAGAAATCATGCCATTTCGTCTCCTTTAATAAACTACATTTCAAATATTAATTTGAGCAGATATGCAATGTACCAATAGATATAATATAAATTTAAATATATATACATAACAACGTATATATATATATATATATATATTATATAGTTATATATATAATAGATATATATATAATATATAATCTATATATTACATATACATAATATAATATATATATATATATACTATAGATAATATATAGTTATATATATATATGATATATATATATATAATATATATATATATATATAATATACATATATGCATACAAAATATGTATATGTATATATATATATATACATATACATGTATGTAAAGATATACACATACATACACACACACACACACACACACACACACACACACACACACACACACACCTCACAGCCCATACACACACACACACACACACACACACACACACAACAAACACACACACACACACTTATATATATCTATATAACTACTAATATATTATATATAGTCTATATAATGCTATGCTATATAGTAATATGTATATTCTATAGCATATTAATATATGTATTTTATATAGACTATACTAAATATATATATATATATATAATTATATTATATATCATATTAATTATAATATTGTGATAGTGGCTGTAGTCGTAGTGCATGTGATATTGTGTCGTAGTGCTGTGATGTACTTTTACATACATACACACACAAAACTACATTATACATATAGATCGCATAGCCTAGACTCTAATAATGCTATATATAATGTATAAATATAATACTAGTATATACCATATATTATCATAATTTATATATAGACATGTATAGTATAATACTTATTCAGATATACTATATATTACATAATTATATTTTAATTTTTTAGTTTTTCAATTAATACACACACACACTTATGCAGACACACACTTGACACACACACACATATAATATCATACATGATAATAATAATATATATCTATATATCGGGTATACCTTATTACTGATATATATATAATATATACATAATTATATTATATATCAAATTATATATGTATATGTAATAAGTATACCATAATATAATCTATCTAGTATATATAATACATATATTTTATATATATCACCTATAATTCCTATATACTATATATATAGAGCTATAAATAAATACAATTAATAATATGCTAATATATTATATATCAACATATATGTAATATATATAATAAATATAACAAATAATGTGTATTTTATATAATATATAAATCAATATATAATATTATACTGAATATCATTCAATATATATAAATAATCATTAATAACATACATCTTTGATATCAGTATATATAATAACATATAATATATATAGAATAAACGCTATATGGATAAGTATACCTATCTATTACACATCCATGAAACTATATCATCCTTACATATATCTACATAAATCATTATATATATATATAAATCATACTATATATATATCATTATATATATCTATATCCTATATATATAGATGAGAGATAGAGAAGGAGATTAAACGCTGATGAGAGAGAAGAGAGAGACGACTTGACCGCGAAGAGAGATGTGTGTAGAGAGAAGGACGATTCTCGAAATAGAGAAGGATTGATAAGAAAGCAGTTTGCATTAGGTAATTCGAGTAACATATATAATATAAAGTATAGTACTTTATTACTACCTTATACTATATATATTAGTTATGTACTATATATATAATATATAAATATATATATAGAACTATAATATACTATACTTTATATAATTCATTATATTGAATAGATTTGTATTATATATTATATATAATCTATGATAATTTTTTTTTTTTGTTTTTTTTTTGAGAGATATAAATATGTTAATAGGGATATATCATATCGAACTAAGATTACTTAGAATATATAACGAGAGTGTAGATTACTATATAGTATCAAATATAGGTAATCTATAACTATAGTACGTATTATTATTATATATAGTATATATATTTAATTAACTATATAAATAGGTAAATATGATAATATCATCACACACTCATGTTTACACACACATACATCAAAAACCCCAAAACACTTTGAAGATTGGTTCTTTACGCTTCACATTATTCGGGAACCTGTTTGGGGCCATCTTTCTGCGTTTGCGACATTTTATATGACCTCATACCTTGATACAGTGGGATGCAATCAGCGCTAGATCAAACAGAGCACGCATAATTTTTCAGATATATACTCACGTGAGTCTTAAAATACGGTTTTTATTCATCATAAATTTGGAATCACATCATAAGTTTTATTTATTCATATACTAATTATTAATTATTTTATTTCTATTTACTTATTATTATCTATTTCTAATTTTTACAATTCACTAATGGGCACATCAGATTGTTTAATGTGCCTTTTTAGCGAAAATATCAAAAAGGCTCTTGTATCTGATTTTTATATGAATCAGACAAATCGAAATTATCCAGTTGATCGATTGCGGACATGGGAGGTCACTCGCCTAGAGCAAACTCATGCCAAATTTTCATATGAAGAAACAATATAGTGATAAGAAATACAGCCTTGCGAAGCGAAGGAGTGTGTGAGTCCATATAAATAAAATCAAAACTTGCAGAATAATCAGCCAGTAACTTTATATTCCAGTTTATTATAGTAGAGTATACACAATGTTGGCCTTGTATAAAAAAATATTATACTAGCATAAACAATCATTTTTCTATTCGCACATCTTTATGATGCAAATTAAGAAAAATAACAGGACACAAACTTCGACATCGCTGTTTTAGTACCGACAATAGCAGCCTGAAACAATGTCATACAAAGCTATTAAGGGTTCGGGATGCTACAGGAAAAAGGATCACAATATAAGTATATGATACAGTCATGACTGCCATACTGGCAGTCTCATGGTACCATTCCCCGAACTGCTAGTAGGGGCGTGCGTCATCCCTCTCATACGAAGGGGAAAGGGGATCGGTGGGATTGCTAGCAACTAACCGTGGCATTACACTAGCTCAGCATACCAGCGCAAGGCTTCTCGCCCACATACTTCTGAAACGGATCCGCCAACCACCTACTGAGCCGCCACAGAAGACCAGCGAGGCAGTCTCGGCTTTACTCCTGGACAAGTCCACGAGATAGACGTATACTAGCGCTTCGGCTAATGTTTTGAACGCCGCGTGAGTTGGTCGTCGGTCTTGCTAGCCAACCTACATACGTAACTACTAAGAAGGCCGTGGGGGGGGATTGACACTCGGCGTGCCAATCGGGAATGCTATGGAGAGAATCCTGAGACTCAGGCCGGAATTCCGAAATAGATTACTGGCCTAATTAGCAAGCCTTTCATAATGCGTACTGAAAGTGCTGCTAAAGTGTGCGATGCGGGACGTTGTCGAATTTAATCCCTGCCTTAATTCAGGGCGTGAGGCCAAGGCTGTGTCCTTGCCAACAACACTTTTCAACACCTGTATGGACTCGGTATAATGGGTAGAGCTACGACGCCAATTCAGGTGTGGCAGCAAAAATGTAGGCACACCAATATATAGTCTCAGACCATATTCCGATGAGTAATTAGAGCACTGGTGACAGGCTTTGATGCACATTAGCAATAGAGAGCGGAAGCCCAGGCCTTAGATGCGTCTCATCGGACCAAGACCAAGATTCAGAATTTTGTGTTTGTGTCGCCTGTTGCGCCGGCACAGTTCAGTCGATCCCCCCCCATGCTTAGCCGGCGAGGAGCTTGAAGCTTACCAGACGAGATTTACGTATACATTGGTTTAGCGCTAGTCCATATACTCGGGCTGTCAGACCAAGAAGTCAATAGATCGCGATTGGTACTGGCAACAAGGAGCCAGCGAACTCAATCAACAAGAGTGTTTGGCAGATGTCGAGTACTATAGCCACAGAAGACCACGCTGTATTAGTCTTTCAAGCCGCCTGCATACCTGCAGTTTATGCCCTCTATGGAAGGTTGAACAAATCGAAACTCTGGACGCCTTTCCAGTGTACTTGGAATCTCGTCACCCTTGCATGTCTTTTGTAATAAGTCCCTTACGCTGAATCATGGACGGCCCTACAGTTGGCAGAGAACACGTGTCAAAGCGCGAGTTAACACCGGATGAGACGCGCATGGGAGCTGTATACTCGCCCCAACATCAGGAACAGCGCTATAATAGCGGCCACTCTATGCCTCCGTCTCCATGCTGGACGCAACCCTATAAGCACCCATCAGTATAGTCTCTCCTGCGCAGGACAACCCTAAGCGTGGAGGAGGTTGTGAGCCACGCATCCAGGAGATCATGAGCTTAAGGGACAGCTCGACAGACCTAGTCGCGCAGGAATTAGACGTATGGGCCGTAAGGGCCAATAGCCTGGAACTCGCCTCGCGGGACCTCGTGTACTAGAAGCGAAGTGTGGATGCCCCCCCCCCCCCCCCCCCCTCTTTTTTTTTGTTTTTTTTTTTTTTTTTTTTTTTTGCCCCCCCCCCCCTAGTCGGCGTAAACACCTGATGCATGACGATGATAAGCTATATGATATGAAAGTAGCTATATATTATATATATATATATATATATACTATATATAGCATAATATATATATATATATATAATATAAATATATATTATATATATATATATATATATAATACACCACACACACACACACACACACACACACACACACATACTTATATATATAATTATAATATATAGTATATATAATATATATATTAATATATATATATGATGTAAAAAACACGAGCATTTCATTTTTTTTATTTCGGATATAAACAGTAGCTCCTGTCCACCATTGGAATCTGCGCATAACAAGCAGAAACACGTTTGCTAAAACTACGGTGTATACATAGAAATAGCAATATACATACCAAAGCATACTATTTTTTTTTGTAAACACTTACACACAACCAAACACACGTCCAGTCCGATATATACACTTAATGGTACTGAATGGTAATTAACGTATAACAGATTATCAATTACCTCATGTGTGCGTCAAAACAGAAGTTTTTCTGTTTTTATTGTTTTTTTACTTAGCATTAGGTTTTTTTTTTTGTTTGTGTGTGTAGAGTGATGTGTGTGTTGTCCGTGTGCGTGCCTGATGCTGATGTAGTGTGTGTGTAGTGGTGTGTGTGGTGATGTAACGGGTGATGATGTGTATATTGCTTTTTTTTTTTTATTTTTTTTTTCGCTGAGGGTTTTTTTTTTTTCGTCGAGTTCTCTGTCGTGTGCGTGTGTATCAGTCTCTTTTCTATGTGCATCATTAATGACTATATATGCATCGACTGGATGTATAGCTTAGCATAGTAGGTATGTGTCTAGTATTGTGTATATATATAGGTATATGCCTATATAAGAAGATTATATATTGCTTACGCGCACCACCTACGCTCCTCTCTAGCCACAACACAAGGCAGGCCTAGGCAGACGGCTGCTATTCACAGCCGGTCGTGAACACTGAAACAGCTCCAAGAGCGCCCACCGGGAGCCCCCAACCACAGCGTCCCTAGAACACCACAGGCGGTAAACGCCACGTGGCGTAGGCCAGAGAGCACGAAATAAAACACAAAATAGACCAGTCTTTCATCTATTTACACAAGTTATATTAACTATACAGGGGGACACCAGACATAGTCACACTGCACGCGTACAGCCTTATTATAACAGGGCAACACAAATTTATATCAGGTCGCAAGGCCACACACGAGCGTACGATCTTCCAGGAGCAGCACCAACCGGTCCCTCTTGGCTTAGCCTTCCTTACGCCCCTCTCGCTCACAGCCAGCTGCATCATGTATTGCCCAGGTGCCTTCATGTTAACACATGCCCAGCCCGTCATTCTGGTCATGTTAATCACATGCTTCGGCACAGAGACAAAGATCCACTAGGCCATAGCAACTATCCCCCCCTACAAGCAGACGACCGTCTCGCTAATGACTATACTAAACATGAAACAAAATAAGAAAATTTAAATAAAATTAGTCCCTCAGTAACAAACAAAATTCTTTCAAACAAAGTAAACCGTAATTTTCAAAATCAGTTTTACCAGAACACAAAATACTTTCATCCAGCGACGGCTTCTTCGCCTCTCGCTCGGGGGCCTTCCCCCCCTTTTTCCACTCTGCGAGGAAGGCTCGTGGGACCCAGAGGGGCTATCTTCTGCCACCCCAAGACCTAGGTTCATGGTCACCATCGACGTTTGTTGCATCGCCCCACTGTCCAACATAAGCTCGTCCTCATCTCGGTCAGCGCTCTGCCCACGCTCATCGCCGCTACTGCGGCTAACGGTCATCTTACTCTTTTCACATCGCCCCAGAGCTTAGGCTTCTGGACCCATGGTAACGCACAGCCGCGCCACGTGCGACAACGACGGTGCTCGCCATCTGACCCCGAATTCGATAGGAGGACTGAAATCAGAGAGGGCCGCTACCACTGTGTATGCAAACCCCGCCCTTATCCAGGCGGCTCTGCTAGCCTTCGCGCGAGAGCCCTCGCTTCGACGACGCCCGCGTTATGCAGCCACACTCTATCACCTATGTTGTACCGCACTCTCCCTTATGAACACCCGCCTGTAAAATCAGCAGCCCTCCTCCTTCATGGCATGAGCCGCCCTACTTAGAGCTTTGCCACGAATTCGTCGGTGCACTGCCGCAATGGTTAGCGGCGCCCTTTCCCGTCCAGTGCGCCAAGTCTCGAGGAATGTAGAGCAACGGCCCCACACCAAACAAATCCTTTACTCAAGCGACGACTACTTTGCGCATGCTCCCACCTTCCTCACAAGTGCCCCAGCTCCCTTTGCACCCAACGGCACCTATCTGCGCCTTCATCGGAGAAGTGGCCCTTTTTTAACACAACACTGCTAAACTAAACCCCTACCTGCTCCAACAAGCGCTCCGCCCCAACCGCCCCTACGCCATCAGCCAGCCTGCAGCCCCCCCCCCCAACACCGCTTGAATACGGGCTCCACGAGGCCCTCTAACATCCACGCATCACTTTGACAGTCGACACGCCGATTCTAGACTCTGTCCTGGGGCCCAAGGTGCATCGCTCAGCCGCTAAATACTCGTCCCCGCACAACCTCTGAGAAGCCAAGGGCACTCTCACCGCTGCACCCCACCGCTTCGTTAAAGTCGAACACACGCCATTACTCATCGCGTCAGGTAGTCATAGCGCCCACAAGCAGAGCAGTGCTCGTCCAGATCGGCCACATACACCGGCAGCCGCATCCTTTTCATGTTAACACATGTTTCGCACAGAGACAAAGACCCACTGGCGTAGCAATATGTTATATACATATATTTGGATGCGTGTATATGTGCATGTGTATATAAAAATATAAATAAATAAATATATATATATATATATATATATATATATATATATATGTATTTTTTTTAACGCACACACACACAGATGATATATACTTATATAACATACACATACATACACATATATATGTGTAACTACAAACAGAGACACACAAAAACACACACAAATATACATGTGTGTGTGCGTGTGCGCGTCCGTGTCGGTGTGCAAATATATAAATATAAATATATATATGCAAATACATTTATATATTTTTTTTCATCAGCCATTCATTCCACTGCAGGACATAGGCCTCTCTCAATTCATTACTGAGAGGTTATATGTATGTAAGTATATATGTATATACATATATATTTATATATTATATGTATGCATGAATATATATATATATATATATATGTATATGTTATATATATACATATATGTTATATGTATATATACAAACATATATTCATATATGTATATATATAATATAATTTATATTTATATATATTTATATTTATATAATATATGTATATATACATATATATATGAATATATTATATTTTTGTGTATATATGTATGTATATGTGTATATATAATATGCATATACATATATATAAACATATACATAAAACATGTATATATATATAAATGTATAAACATATATATGTGTAGTATATATATATATATATATATATATAATATATATATATAGTATATATATATATATATATATGTGTGTGTGTGTGTGTGTGTGTGTGTGTGTGTGTGTGTACATACTATACATATGCATATATAAACACATATAGTTACATATATGCATATTTACATATCATAAAGCAATATATACATAAATACACATATACATATATATACACAAATCCCACACGCGCACAAACACAAAAAAACACACATAAATATATACATAATACACACGCGCACAAAAAATAAACACACATAGATAAATAAAATACATACGTACAAAATATGTACATATACACACACACACACACACACATATATATATGAATATATATATATATATATATATATATATATTATATAATATAATATTAAATAATATATATAATTATATATATTTTATATATATATATTAAAATATATAATATATGAATGTATATTTCATAATGTATATAAATGTGTATATATAAATATATGTAAATATATTACCCTAAATTGATATATATACATAAATAGACAAATATATAAAAAAACATATATATTATATATATATATATAATCTAAGTATTATATAATCCTATTAAAATATAAAATATATATATATATATATATATAAATATATATACATGAATATAAATATATATTAATATAAAACAATATATATATATATATATATATATAATATAATTAATATATACAGTATATCATATTATATATATATTATATATTATAATATATTATATATTTTATATATATATAATTGTACACACACACAAAATATTGTGTATATATGTGTAGATATACATACCTTTATATGTATATATAGTTTATATATACATACATATATATGTATAAATAGATACATATAATACACATCGGTGTGTGTGTGTGTGTTGTGTGTGTGTGTGTGTGTGTGTTGTGTGTGTGTGTGTGTGTGTGTGGGTGTGTGTGTGTGTGGTGGTGTGTGTGTGTGCGCAGGTGCGTGTGTGTCTACGTGTGCGTGTGTGTGTATGTGTGTGTGTGGGCCCATATTTAAAATATATATATATATATATATATATAGATATATAATATATATATATTATATAAAATAGAGAGAGAGAGAGGAGAGAGAGAGAGAGAGAGGAGAGAGAGAAAAGAGGAGAGATTTATATGTATATAGATAGATAAATATAGATAAATTATATATATATAAATATTATCTTATATCTATATGAATTTGTATATATAAATACATATATAAATATATATATATATATAAAATATATATATATATATATATATTATAATATTTTATATATGGTTAATACATATGCGCATGTCATGTATATATATGTATGTAGTATGCGCACAAACACACACCCCACACACACACACACACATACCACACACACACCAAACACACACACACACCCCACAACACACACACAAAACACACAATAATACACACACACCAACACACAAAACACACACCCCACCCACACACACACAACCCCAAAACCACTAAATATATAAAAATATAACAATATATATATATATATAATATTATAGTAAAATAATGACATATGTGAAATTAATGTATTTTTAATATATGTAAATTATATTTAAATATGTATGTTTATAATATGTAATATGTTTACACACACACACACACACAAACACACCACACACACACAACACACACCACACACACACAATTAATAATATAATTATATTAAATATACTATAAATTTTATATATATAAAAATAATATATATATTCTTAAAAATATAGATAATATATTAATAATATATATAATATAGAATAATCCACCACACACAAACACACAAAACACACACAAAAACCCACACACACACACACACACAATAATAAAATATATTTAATATATAATATTTTAATATATAATATATATATTATGGTGTTGTGTTGCGTGCTTTGTTGATTTGTGTGGTGTGTGTGTGTGTGTGTGTGTGTGGGGGTGTGGTGGTGTGTGTGTGTGTGTGTGTGGTTGTGGTGTGTGTGTGGAGTGCGGGTTGGTGTGTTGTGTGTTGTTGTGTGAGGAGTCCCGTGTGTGGTGTTTTGTGTGTGTGAGTGAGTGCCCTGTGTGTGTTTTGTGATGTGTATTTAAATTAAATATATATTATAATAATAATATATATAAAATATTTATATACATAAAATAATACACACATATAAACAAATATAGATAAATATATATATATATAATAATATATTAATATTAATATATATAATTTTTAATATATATAATATATATATATATATATAGGTATAATATATTTATATATATAATATATATTATATTATATATGGTTTTGTGGTGGGTGTGGGGGTTTGTTTATTTTGGAATATATATATATTCTATATATAACATATATAAATATAATAAATATAATTTACATAAATATAATAAATACAAAAGATAATATAATATATTATCATATTATATATATAAATAAAATTATAATATAATAAAAGACTAACAAAAAATTTATTTTAATTATATATATATATTAATATATATATTTTTAATTATATATTTATCAAATATTCATATATTTAAAATTATAATATTATATATATATATTTTCCCAAAAATATAGATATAGATTAAAATTTTAAAGTTTATAGAAAAATAAAAGATATTTTATAGATAGAATAGATAAAACATAACATATTAAAAAATACACACACATAAAAATAAATATAAAAAACATATATATAAAATATATAAATTATATTACTACACACGTGCACAAAACACAATCACACAAAAACCCTAAAACAACTAAAAATATATGAATACACAACACACAACACCACACACCCCCCACACACACACCACACACACACACACATATATATATTTTAATAAAAATATATAATAATATATATATATTAACAATATATAATAATATAATAATTATAATAATATAACATAATATAATATTTATATATATATATATATATATATATATGTGTGTGTGTGTGTGGTGTGTGTGGTATACACAAAATAGATGTAGGTGTATGTGTTATATGTGTGTATATTGTGTGGGGTGGTGGTGTGTGTTTGTGGTGGGGTTGTGTGTGTGTGTGTGTGTGTGTGTGTGGTGTGATGGTGTGTGTGTGTCGTGGGGTTTTGTGCGTGGGTGTGCGTTGGGCGGTGGTTGTGTGTGGGTGTGTGGTGTGTGCGTTGTGTGTATGTGCGTATTTACTTTTTATATATATATTACATTATATTTTTATATAAAATATATATATAAAAATTATTAAAAATATAAAAAATATATGTTTAAAACACACACAACACATACCCCACACAATATACATATGCATAATTGTGTGTGTATAAACAACACCCCACACAACCACCCCAAACACACACACACACACCAACCAACACACATTAAATATAATAATAATATAATATTAATTATTTTTATATAAAACATAATATCAAAAGTATATTAATATATAATACAATGTATATGATAGTATTATAGCAATATATGCATATATATTTACAAATTACGTATATATTTTAATTTACATATCTATAAACAATATAGTTAAATATATAAAAATACACATGCACAAAATATAACACAATAAATTATAAATACATAAAGACGTACATAGTATACATATAACACTATAGATTACATAAAATTTTATAATGTATAAAAAATATAACGATTAATATTTAAAAAAATACATATATACAAATTAATAAATATAAAAAACAAAAAAAAAGGGGAATAAAAAAACCCCACACACACACACACACACCACACACACACACACACACACACACAAAAACACACCACACACACACACACACACACACCACACGCCCCAAATAAAATAAAATATAAGAAAATAAAATAAATTAATAATAATTATAATATATAATATTATATTTATTAAAAATTTAATATTAAATATTATTATTACGTATAAAAGGTACAAAACACACATTTCTGTAAAATTTTTTAATATAATTAAAAATAAATATATTAAATAATATAATTTATATATATATATATATATGTTTTTTTGTATTTTAATAATTTTATATGGATATATAGCATATACTATGCATATTAAAAAAAAAAACACCTACATAATATAAAAATATATAATAATTATATAATAATTTATATAATAAAAATTTTAT
>NC_051387.1:26018837-26038837 GCF_015228065.2 Penaeus monodon
TTTTTTTTTTTTTTTTTTAGATGTAATTTCAGGTGCTAGGTGCATAAAATACTATAAGGGGGCATACCTGTGGCAGCCAGTATGGTGGCTGGCTGACGTTTGATAAGAAGCGTTGGTGTTAAAGGGCAGAAAAGCCTTGTAGCTACAGAGCGGTGGAGAGGCACGTCCGTTCGCCACAACAACAGATGTTTCCAACTATAGCTAACCTATGCCCATTTCTTAATTTTACAGGGCGTGCAGTCTCATTTACTGCCCAGACTTTAATGCGGCCCTCTTTAATTCTCTTGTAGAGACCTAGGTACCACCAAAGGACACTCAATACCAGTAACCATAAGTTCCTTGGCAGCTTGCATACTCCTAGGAACGCTACACTTGACAAAGCGCCCACAACGAGGCGGCACAAAAGCAGGTACAGCAACATGTGCTACCTGTGAAGCAGGTAGTAATTTTGACTGCTTATGGTGTACCTCAACAAGAACAACTTGTAATGACTGGGAATCGGTATACAAAACTGGGAACTTCTGACCTTACAAGACCAATAAATCCTTTTTACTCTGGTCAGAAAAACACTCGAGCCTGAAGTTTAAAACGTCTGAGGAGATCCATGCCCAAAAGAACTTCACCAGGAAAGGAAATACCATCCAAGATACACACTTTATGCTTAACACATTACTCGCTCATTCACACTAAAAATTACCAAACTTTCACCCAGAACTGGAATAGTCTTACCAGAAACTCCTTTCACTCGTTTAAAAGATTCTTTCTCGCATCTTATTCCCATCTTTCCTGCAGCCATCCCCTTGACAATGGTCACCTCAGATCATGTGTCGACAAAACACTTCATCTTAAACCCATTAATCATCAGGTAAACCATAGGGCGACCTGCAGGTTTCTCAGGAACCTTACTCAACAGTCAGTGGTTGACAGCACCTCTTTGCTCGCCAGTGACAGTATCGTTGCCACGCCCGACGTGGCGCGATAAAAAGGGACACTGCCGTGCAAAGTGACCTGGCTCCCGTAGTCACAATGCTCGTGGTTTTTGTGGTAGCGACAGAACTTCCGAGTAGGGTCTACCTCGGCTGCTGCAAGAGCCCGTGGTCGGAAAAGCGGTCTAGCAGGAGGAGAGCTTACCTTAGGACCTTCACTTTCCCCTGAGACTCCAAACTCTCTGCGTAGTCTCAACAAGATTACAAAGCTCTGCCTCTTCCTTGACCACAACTGCTTCCCTGATCTATCGAGGAAGTCCTTGCAAAAAGAACCGTTTGATGAGGTCATCTGGGTCACCAATAGCCTGAGGGTAATCCCGTAATCCCTGATACACCATGCTTTCCATAATCAGATAAAAATCCATAGGTGCTTGACCAGGTTGTAGCTTCGGACTATGAAACACGCGGTAAAAATCAGATGACGTACCAGTTCCTCTGAACTTCTGCCTGAGCTTGGCTTTGAATTCAACCCAGGACAACATTTTCAAAGAGGGGAGAATTTACTATCAGCTCTGCCGCGCCCTTGCACGAAGCCTTCGCAGCTTTAACAAAAGCTGAATCTGTCTGAGGTCGAGTGTGGTTCTCGACACGAAGCCAGCTCTCAACCTCTTGGTTCCGTTTAAGCGGGTGGGCAGAACTAACCTCCGCCTTAAACTGAGGAATTGGATCCCCTCTGCACCACAAACTCAACTGGGGGTGCTTCCCTGACAGAAACGGGGGTCAATGGACGAGATAGACGAGCTTCTGGCTCATTCTGCTGGCGCAAACTCTGGACTTCCAGTCTGAGCTGAGAGATCTTTTGAAAAAGATCTTCCTCACTGAAAGTTCTGGAAGTCTCTCCATGCCTCGGCCATCCGAATCTGGCAGGAGAGCTTGCCCTGAAGGGGAGTTCCTTCCTAATGAAAGAGCAGAAACCGCCTCCTGGCTCCTGGCTCGTCGAAGGGCGGGACGGGCTGTTGTTCGACTTCCACCGTTCCTTCGACCCATGGCTCGTGCCCGAATCGTACTAATATTACAATTATAGTCAGAGCACCTCCAGAACAACAAGACACCTAGGACACCCTCAATAAGCCTATAGAAGCACTGTACTACCCGATTACTCACAAAAACGTATGATTACTCATACAGCTAAATAATACAATCACACGGTCTCAGAGCAAACACTAGATTCATGCGATCAAAATCACAAACTTCAGATGCACGTTAATATTACTCATCGTACACTCGCATAGAAACAGACAAAACACGACAAAACACATTTATAAGACACTTCTAAAATCTCACTAAAACAAACTGAAGCACATACAACACTTACACATAAAAACAAATCACCATCATAGCAATATTTCCTTAAAAGAAAATGCTAAAACATACATAAAACTCCCATCGAAGCACTCGTAAAAACATTTCTAAAACACCCATGCGCAAGCATAGAATCATCCACTTAAAAAACTCACTATAATAGACAAACGCATAAAATACGCAGACAGTTATTAAAACATTCGCTTAAAGATTCACTAATAACAGGCATAAAACACGTATCAAAACACTTGAACAAAAATCACTAAAATAACTGAAGTAATCACAAAACATACAAGTAAAAAAAATTCTTGCAAAAGCGAAAACAATCATAAAACAGTCCATATATACACAAATGAAAAACAAGTAAACTTGCATGACCTCTTTCGAACAACTCCTCCATACATAAACTTTCACGCAGTCACAAAAGGCAAACAGCGAATTCCTAAAACAACCATGGAATCGCTCGTCTCACGCCAGAAAGTCAAAGATCGCAACAAAATACCGAAGATAAAAACACCAGGAAAACACAAAAACAAGCACCGAAGCAAATAGCCGTAAAACATCGATACATAACACTGAAGTAAACCACTAAACCAAATCAAGTAAAAACCAAAAGAAATACTATAAATCAAAAGTAAAACCAGAAAAAGAAACCAAAATAAATGGAACAAAATGCAATATATAAAAATACCATGTGTGAAAGACCGACTACGTGACTACGGGTAAAGAACCGCACGAAAGACGTATGAGCGTCTTAGACATAACAAGCAGTTACACCGTCTTGGAGTCATCGGATTAGCAAACAAAACGCCATTTCCCGCTGCTTGCCACCAAATTATAATGTTACGCTGTAGTGGATAATTAAACTCTGTAGAGGTTGAGATGTTAGTTTGGGAGCGTGTTACACATTACGCACAAATCTTTCGAACATAACCAATACACATGACAACACATTTACTTGGAACAGAGGCAACCCGCCACAGCACGAGAAATACCCGTCAGACAGTTAAATAGTCCAACGTCACACCACACACACACACACACAACCACACAACACACACACCCACACACAACCACAACCACCCACACACAACCACACACAACACACATATATATATATAATAATATATATAATATATTATATAATATTAAAATATACATAATATATATAATATAACTATATATATATATATGTATATATATATAATATATATAATATATATATACATAATACATACATATATATATATAAATATATATATATAATAATATATTTAATATTATAATATTTTTTTAAACAAATTAAAGGCGGTGGTTTTGTTTTTGTGTTTGGTTATTTATAAATAATAAAAAATAAATTTATAAAATTTTAAAATTTTAGGGGGCTTTTTTTTGGGTTTTTTTTTATTTTAAAAAATAATAAAAAAAATAAATATATATAATATAATATGCTTAATATAATATATATTATATATATATATATAAATTTTTATAAAATTATATAAAAATGTTTATATATTATATATATATATTATATATATAAATATTATAATATATATATATTTAATATATATAATATATATATATATAAAATAATATTTTAAATATTAATATATATATATATAATATATTATATATATATTATATAATATATATATATATATATATATATATATATATAATAATATATATTATATATATATATAGTTAAATATATTTTATAAATATATATAATATAATAAGAATTTTTATATATTATATATATATATATATTTAAAATTTAATATATTTTAAAATTTTAATATATAAGAATGTTATATATATATATTATTTTTATTAATTTTACACACTACACACACAGAAAAACCACACACACACACACACACACGCACAACTAAATTAATATTTAATATATAATTATATATAATATATATAAATTTTAAATCCATATTTTTTATTGTCAGCATTATTAAACATTAAATTATTACCTGGAGCTTCGCTGGCTTAACTATGTCCAGCTTGATATTAATATTATATAATTTAATATTATATTATATAATTATATATATATATAATGTATTTTGAGTATTATATAATATTATATATATATATATATAAAATTATATAATTATAAATATATATATATAGATGTATATATTATATATATATATAAAATTAATATATATATAATATTATATTTGTTGTGGGTGTGTGTGTGTGTGTGTTGTTTGGTTTGTGTGTGTGTGTGTGTGTGGGGTGGTGGTGTGTGGACCGTTGGCTATTTAACTTCTGACTGGTTTTTTCTCGTCTGTGGGGGGTTGCCTCTGTTCCAAGTAATGTGTGTAGTGATGGTTATTTTCAAAAATTTTGTGCGTAATGTGAAAACACGCTCCAAAAAACTAACATTAAAACCTACAGAGTTAATACCATACAGGTAACATTTTAATTGGTGGAAAACAGGGGGAAAAGGCGTTTGTTTGCAAACCCGATGACCCCAAGCGGTTAACGCTTGTTATGTTAAGCGCTATAGTCTTTTGGGTTCTTTACCCTAGTCACTGCGGTTTTCCCACAGGGTTTTTTAATTTTGCATTTTTTCCATTATTTGGTTTTCTTTTTTTTTTTTACTTTTGATTATGTATTTTTTTGGTTTTACTTGATTTGGTTTAGTGGTACTTCAGTTTTAAATGTACGATGTTTTACGGCTATTTGTCGGTGTTGTTTTTGTGTTTTCCCGGGTTTTTTTATTTCGGTATTTTGTTGCGACTTGATTTTCGGGGTGAGACGGCGACCCATGGTTTTTTAGGAATTCGTGTTTCCCTTTTGTACTGCGTAAAAGTTTATGTATGGAGGGTTTTTCGAAAGAGGTATGAAAGTTTACTTTTTTTTTCTTGTGTATATATGACTGTTTAGATTTTTTTCGTTTTTGCAAGAATTTTTTTTATTGTATTTTTTGGTGATTATTCAGTTTTTTTTAGTGATTTTTGTTCAAGTGTTTGATAGGTTTTTGCCTTTATGTGAACTTTAAGCGAATTTTTTAATAACTTTTGGTTTTTTTATGGTTGTTATATAGTGATTTTTTTAAGTGGATGTTCTATGTTGCGCAGGGGTTTTTTGAAATGTTTTTACGAGTGCTTCGATGGGAGTTTAGTATGTTTTAGCATTTTTTTTTAAAGGGAAAAATATTGCTATGATGGGTTTTGTTTTTTTTGGAAGTTTTGTATGTGTTTCGTTTTTTTAGTGAGTTTTTAGAAGGTCTTTATAAATTTGTTTTGTCGTTTTTTTGTCTGTTTCTATGCGGGTACGATGAGTAATATTAACGTGCATCGAAGTTGTGATTTTGATCGCGAACTAGTGTTTGTCTAAACCCGGTGATTGTATTATTTAGTGTATGAGTAATCATACGTTTTGGGAGTAAGGGTAGTACAGTGCTTTTATGGGCTTATTGGGGGTTTGTCCTGGTGTCTTTTTGTTTGGGGGTGTCGATAAATTGAAATTTTAGAAACGATTCGGGCACGAGCATGGGTCGAAGGAAAGGGGGGAAGTGGGAACAACAGCCCGTCCCCCCCTTCGACGACCCAGGAGCCAGGAGGGGGTTTTCTGCTTTTTCATGGGAAGGAAACATCTTTCAGGGCAAGCTTCTCCCAGATTGGATCCCCGAGGCATGGAGAGACTTCCAAATTTTCGTGAGGAAGATTTTTTTCAAAAGACTTCACCAGGGGAAGCCAGAGTTTGCGCCAGCAGAAGAGTAGAAGCTGTTATCTGCCATTGACCCCCTTTTCTGTCAGGGAAGCACCCCATTTGAGTTGTGGTGCAGAGGGGATCCAACCTCATTTTAAGGCGGGGGTTTAGTTCTGCCCCCCGTTTAAACGGAACCAAGGGGTGAGAGCTGGTTCGTGTCGAAAAAAACCACATCGACCTCAGACAGACAGCTTTTTTTTTAAACTGCAAAGGGCTTCGGCAAGGGGCGGGGCAGACTATAGTAAATTCCCCTCTTGAAAATATGTCCTGGGTTAAATTCAACCCAAGCTCGGGCCCAAAAGTTCAGAGGAACTGGTAGTCATTGTTTTTTTCCCGGGGTTTTATAGTCAAAAAGCTAAAACCCTGGCAACCCCTAGGTTTTTTTATTGATTATGGAAAGATGGTTATCAGGGATTAGGAACCCTCAGGCTATTGGGACCCAGATGCCCTCATAAAAAACGGTTTTTTTTGAAAGGGGACTTCCTCGATAGATCAGGGAAGCAGTTGTGGTCAAGGAAGAGGCAGAGTTTTTGTAATTTTTTGGGGGATACGCAGAGATTTTGGAGTCTCAGGGGAAAGTGAAGGTCTAAGGTAAGTTCCCCCGTGGGGCCCGCTTTTCCGACCAGGGGCCTTTTGCAGCAGCCGGGGTAGCCCCACTCGGAAGTTTGTCGCTCCCACAAGAACCACGAGTTTTGTGACTACGGGAGCCAGGCATTTGCACGGCAGGTCCCTTTTTATCGCGCCACGTGGGCGGTGGCAACGATACGACTGGCGGAAAAGAGGTGCTGTAACCATGCTTTTGAGAAAGGCCCCTGAAAACCGCAGGCCCCTATTTTTACTGAGATTAAGGGGTTTAAGATGAAGTTTTTTTGTGGGCAAGATCGAGGTGACCATTGTCAAGGGGGATGGCTGCAGGAAAGATGGGAATAAGATGCGGAAAAAATTTTTTAAAAAAAAGGAGTTTTGGTAAGAATTCCAGTTCTGGGTAAGTTTGGTAATTTAGTGGAATGAGCGATTTTGTTTTAAGCAAAAAGTGTGTATCTTGGAGGGTTTTTCCCTTTCCCTGGTAAAGTTTTTTTGGGGCATGGATCTCCCGAGTTTTAATTTCAGGCTCGAGGTTTTTTGACCAGAGTAAAAAGGATTTTTTGGTTTGTAAGGTAGAATTTCCCCAGTTTTGTATCCCGATTCCCTTATTAAAGTTGTTCTTGTTGAGGTACACCATAAGCAGTAAAATTTACTACCTGCTCAAGGTAGAATGTTGCGTACCCGCTTTTGTGCCCCCTGTTGTGGGGCTTTGTCAAGTGTAGCGTTCCTAGGAGTATGCAACTGCCCAAAGGAAATTTTGGTTATGGTATTGAGGTCCTTTGGGGGTACTAGGTCCCACAAGAGTATAAAGAGGGCCCCAATAAAGTTGGGCAGTAAATGAGCTGCACGCCCCCTAAAATTAAAAATGGGCATAGGGTTTGTATAGTTGGAACATCTGTTTTGTGGCGAACGGACGGCCCTCCACCGCTCTGTAGCTACAGGGTTTTTTGCCCCTTTTAAACCAACGTTCTTTTCAAAAAGTCAGCCAGCCACCATATGGCGCCACAGGGATGCCCCCTTTAAGACTCGAATGGATCCCAGCATCGCAGCAAATGTGAAAAAATTTCAAATGGGCCCTAGCAAACCCCCGCACCCGACCCGTGTAAAAAAAACCTCCCCGTGCTCAATAATGTCATCTAAATTTTGACTAATTGCTTAAGAACATGTGATAAACAAAATAGGGGTTAAAATCCCCAGTATATTTTAAATCAAAGATTTATTTTAAAAAATAAATTTGATGAACCCGAAGCTGATTCCCAGGGAGGTTAATGCTATCCCACTCTGGCCCCTCCCCTATCTCCTCCCCCAACGTAAATATAGCAAATACTGCCGTCGACCAACTGTTTCAGATTTTTGAGGTGAAAACAAGGGGAGACCTAATCAAGAGGAGATCCAGGAAACCTCTAGGCCCTAGAACCCCAAGCAGGGCTGGCGCAATTTGGGAACCCTGCCCGGGTGCCCCCGGGGCCACGCCCCCCGAGCCCTACCCGGTCATGCGTTTCATTTCATCGAAATGATGACATTTCAGAGGTAAAGTATCGTGAAAGTATTTTAAGGTAGAATCATTTATAAAAAAAAAAGATGAAGTTTTTTTTTGCCTAGAAAAAACAAAGAGGGTCAGCCCAGGAACCAAAAAGGGAAAGGGCCGCTTCTCGGGGCACAGGTTTTTTGGAAGATATCCCCAAAAATTATAAACATTGCCACCATCAAAACCTGAACGAAAGATGCCCAAATTTTTCGGGGCCCGCAGGGGAAGTGCTTTCCCGAAATTTTCTCTGCCCATTTCATAAGCCAGCTTCTGCAGGCCCTTTAGATTTACACTGATGCATCGGGTGTTGCAAAGGGGCTTGCTTTTATGCAAAGTGCGATGAGGGCGTTTTCAGCCGTTTCTATTCAGTGCAAACCCGGAATGCTGAGACACGGGACCCCGCAATTTATTTTGGGGGACTGCTGCAGTAGAGGGGGGAAAAGGCCCTTGGACTGCTATTTTTTTGGGCGCCGCTTCATCACAAGACCATGGCCTTGACCTATGTGTTCAGTAGGATGACCAAAAAATTGTGAGATCGGTGGGGCATTGATAGTTTTTTAAATTTTGATTAAAAAAACAAACAAGGGGCCAGATCGGGCCCAGACAGTTGAGTCGTGCAGTGGCTGCAACAGAACTGAACAAGTGCGATCCAGACGATCTGCGGAAAGAGGTGATTGGGTATTTAGAGGAATCGACTTTGCCACGCCGTCGATTCCTCTTTCCTTTAAGAGTTTGGCTTCGTATGGAGTTTGTACATGTCCGTCACCTCCCGGATCGAGGGCTTTATCAGTTTGGGTTTTGCCAAGGCCCAGAGGCTGCCATGCATTTGGCCAGGGAGGGCAACAGCAGGGCACCTGGGTTTACAGGACGGTGCAACAGCAGGTACCCTGGGGTTTACAGGAGTTTGTAAGCCAGGGATTACTTTTATCCCTAACATGTTGGCAAGTGAAAGAATTGTTGGACATGTCGATCTTTCCAGAAAAGTAAGGGCAGGCTTATCTGCTTCTCCTGCGCTTAGCCCCCTACAGTCCAGCCGGTGCCATGCAGCCGAGAATGCAGCAGGGATAGTGCTCTTTTTAATAAGTGGAGGGAAGTATATCAGTGGGATTCGGAGCCCAAAGGCGACCATAAACGGCGACCATGCCAGGGCTTCCCCCAGTTTTTGAAGCAGGGAAAAAGGACGTCGGGTAAACAAATGGTTCGCGCGCCCACAAGCATGCACGCACTCTCACACTTCGCACATAAGAAATGAGATATACATACATACATATATATATATATATATTAAAATATATATTATTAAAAATGCATATTAAAGCAATATATATATAATAAGAAAAAATAAAAAAAATAAAAAATAAATAAAAATATATAAATAATATATTAAAAATATATATAAAAATAAATATGCCCCCAAATATGTATAATATATATATATATATATATAATTATAATATGCCTATATATATATTAATATATAAAAATTATATATATTATACATAAACATTTATACATTATAATATATAATAATATAGCATAATAAAAATAAATATATAATATATTTTAAAATATATATAATATATAATATTATTATAATATATATATATGATATGCATATATATATAATATATTATATATATATTAAATATAAATATATATATGTATATGTTTTAGTTGTATATTTGTATATGTGTTTTTGTAAGTTGTTGTTGTTGCTGTTGATATATGTTGTTGTTGTTGATATATGTTGTTGATATATGTTGATATATGTTGTTGTTGTTGATATATGTTGTTGTTATATGTTTTTGTTTATATATGTTTATATATGTTGTTGTTGATATATGTTGTTGTTATATCAAAACAAATATTAACATGTTGTTTTTGTTTTTGAATTTTTGTTGTTGATAAGTTTTGGGGGACAGAGTATGAATTCATATAACATATGATATTAAAAATTACAAGGCCACGGAAATTTTCTGCTATTCCTAAATGACGTAGAACTCTCTCTCCAGCCATCTTGCATTTTGAGACGGAGTAGAGACAAAATTTTGGGTTTGGGGAAATTTTATTTTCAGGAATCTGAGACAAAGTGCCTCTTGCCCCTTTCGGGTGCGGAGAAATGTTGAACGTAAAGGTCCTTTTAGTCTTTTTCATTATTAATTATTATCAATAATGGCATCACTTTTACCTTGTTCATCTCCAAATATCCTGAATTAAAAATGCCATTTTCCGTTTTCAGAAATATTTTATGTTTAAAATTTATTTATTTAATTACTAAATTTTTTAGTGAACATGATCGGGAGCGTGTTTTGCGGGCGGGGGGGGAATTTTCCCAGCTAGGTTTAAACTAATTTTGCTTTTTCTCCTAAGAAGAAAACTTTTCTTAAACAACTTGTGAAAAGACTCACTAACTTAGCAGCCGTCCTTAACTTTCGTAGGTTCTTCCTTAATTTTTCAGAACTTTTGATATCGTCTTTCTTATTTTTCTCTATAAATCCCTGTCTAACATTCTTCTTTCTCTTTCTCATTTCCCTTGGAATTTAGTATCACCATCGTGTTATTTTACATTTGAGTTTCCTGGAAGGTCAGAGCAAATTGTCTTCGCTCATTCCATCTCTTCCTCCTGTGGTGCTTTCTCTTGTTATGTTGTTGTTATATTTTGTTTTTAGTTCCACGTTTAAAATTTTCCCGGGCCCTTCGTAAAACTTTTTTCCCTCAGATAATTTCTTTCCCCTTTATTTTTAGTTATAAACACAAAAGTTCCTTTTAGAAACTACAAACTATCAAAACAAAATCAGTACGCAGTTGTTGCAGGCATTTTTACAAGTGTAAATATCACTAAGTTGATTCTTAATCTTGTTACAAAACACACACACACGCACTTATTCACACACACACACACACTTATTTACACACACACGCACGCACACGCACACTTATTCACACACACACACGCCATATTCACAAACCAGCCACGCACACTTTTTCCACACACACAGCACACGCACACTTATTTCCCCCCCACACACGCACACGCAACTTATTAAAAACACACACACAACACAACCCCACAACACACCACCCAAAACACACACACACACACATACAAACGAATCTAGAACTCATTCCCGTCGCAAACGTAGTTCAAGCTTCATCATTGACCACGACAGCTGGGGAGGAGGCATGATAGATATCTGGAAAATTGCGGGTAAAAGCGAATGATTAAAAAAAAATAGGTCTTCTTTTTTTAACAAGTTATTTTCCGTACCTTTTTTTAGGCACAATACAGGGGGGGAAAAAAGCATGTCACACGCCGATAAGCTTATAAAAGGGCAAAAACCAAAATATATCAGGCACAAGGGCAATACGAGGGTTTTACAGAGCAGCCCCAACTAATTCTCCCTTGGGTTTTTCCCCGGTCCTCCCCTCACAGCCATCCGTCATGTTTGCCCCGGTCCTTCATGTTAACAATCCCCGGTCACCCCTTTTATGTTAAAAGTTTCGCACAGAGACAAAGACCCACTGGGGTAGCAATATAATATATATATATATTATATAACATATTTATATTATATAATATAATATATATATAATAATATATATTATTATATATATTATATTACATTATATTATATTATATTATGTAATGTATTATGTAATGTATCATGTAATGTATTATGTATTATACATTATGTAATGTATTATGTAATGTATTATGTATTTATGTAATGTATTATGTATTATGTAATGTATTATGTAATGTATTATGTAATGTATGATGTTATGTATTATGTAATGTATTATGTTATGTATTATGTAATGTATTATGTTATGTATTATGTATTATGTAATGTATTATGTTATGTATTATGTAATGTATTATGTAAATTATTATGTAATGTATTATGTAAATTATTATGTAATGTATTATGTTATGTATTATGTAATGTATTATGTAATGTATTATGTATTATGTAATGTATTATGTAATGTATTATGTAAATTATTAAATAATGTATTATGTAATGTATTATGTAATGTATTGTGTATTGTGTATTATGTAATGTATTATGTAATGTAATATTAATCATGTGCCTCCTCGTGGCCACCCATGGGTAACTGGGTACCTTGCGGTCCCAGGCTAAATCTGTGGGGGATCTCGGAGCAGCAGGAGGCCCCAGAGGTACGGAGTTATGGCCCACCGGCGTGTGGACACGCTCTGGCTTCGTACCAACTCCTGCCCCCTAGCCACCCGGGGGAAATGGGGTGGCTCGGGGGAGGTGGGCCTTGCCAATCCTCCTCCCCCCAGAATGACCCTCTGGCAACGTCTTTGAAAAATGGAAATGCTGGGGGGAGGGGTGTTGTCCCTCCCACCCAGCAAGTAAGGCGGGCTGTGGGTCCCGCTGGGAGGGCAAATGTCGGGGTGCAGGATTGGAGCGAGAGTTACTCGTCCCGCCTGCGCCCCAGCAGGCGCCAACCCACCATGAAGCTTGTGGGGGAAAGCCCTCGGGAACCCCACAGGTGGATAGGCGGTCCCACAGCCTGCCGACCCCCTTTATCTGGGGCTGTGTTGGTGGGGGCGGCAGAGGTGGCGTGCACCCGGAGTGACCACCCGAGGCTTAACCTCAGGCGTGCTTTCCGGGTAGGCGCTTGGAACATCCGGTCCTTGCGGCAGGATGAGCGGTTACCTCTGCTATCGCGGGAATTGAAGCGACTGGGAGTTGAGGTGGCTGCCCTCTCAGAGGTGAGAACTGGTAGCGGCACGATCAGTGTGGGTGGTTACACCTACTACTGGTCGGGCTGCAGCGATGGTCACCACCTCCAGGGTGTAGCCATAGCCATCTCCAGTCGACTTCAGCCTGCGGTAGTCGAGGTGACACCGGTTGATGAGCGTATCATGGCATTGAGACTGAAGCATGCTTTTGGCTTCATGTCTCTTATTGCTGTATACGCTCCTACGATGTACATAAAACCCGATGTGAAAGAGGCATTCTACGCCAAACTCGCATCCGTGGCAGACGATTGCCCCGGCGAGACATTCGCATGTTCTGGGCGACTTCAATGCGGTATCCGGCTGTGACCGAGCTGGCTACGAGATGTCTGTCGGCCCCCATGGCTCGGGAGCTGATCCCAGCAGCGAGAATAGCCTCCTTCTCCGGACTTTGCTAGGTCCAGAAAATGAGGATCTCTGGCTCCTGGTACCAGCGCTCCAACTCGCATCGCTGGACTTGGTACAGCGATACGGGTACAGTGGCCAAGGAGATCGACCACATTCTTGTCAGCACGCGATGGAGGATCCTCCAGAACTGCAGGGTTTACCGGAGTGCTGAGTTCTGTGGCACCGACCATAGGCTGCTTGTGGCTACCCTGCGGGTCCACTTCAAAACTCCAGTGGCCACCCTAAGGTGTTTCACTTGGACAGACTAAGGGAGGAGGAGTGTGCCCGTGGGTTCGCCACGGCAGTCTCTGAACGATTCTCAGAAACCAGCAACCTGACGGATTCCAGTTGCTCTGTGGGAGTCCTTCAAGCGCGTAACACTCGAAGCAGCTCAGGAGTCCATTGGCGTACGCCCAAGGACAAGGCAGAATACCATCTCCCTGGAGACATTAGAGGCCACTGAAGCGTGTCGCAAGGCTCGGCTAAATGGGAATCAAGTCTTGCGTCGTTCCATGGTGCGTAGGGCTCGGACACTGCTGAGAAGGGACAAGGAACAGTTCATCAGGAACCTTGCTGAGGAGGTTGAAGGCCATCTCTTAGTAAATGACTTCGCCCTGCCTACCAAGCCCTGAGAAAACTGAACCCAAGCCCTCCTCACAGCTGACTGCAGGTCCGATCAGCGGATGGACGGATCATCTCAGATCATGTTGGGGTTCGTGAACGTTGGGCTGAGTATTTTGAACAGTTGTACCAGGTGGATCCTCCAACAGTTAGCTTGGATGCAAGCGATGTCAGTGCCTGTGCCGGACCCACCCATCAGCGAGGAACCTCCTACCCTAACAGAGGTTAGGCTGGCGATTTCCAAGCTGAAGAGTGGGAAAGCTGCAGGCATATGTGATATCCCTGCTGAACTGCTAAAGGCTGGGGGTGAACCTATGGCTCGGGGCCTGCATACAGTCCTGACTGCCATTTGGCAGTCTGGTACCATTCCCCTGACCTGCTGAGGGGCGTGGTCATCCCTCTCTGGAAGGGGAAAGGGGATCGATGGGACTGTAGCAACTACCGTGGCATTACATGCTCAGCATACCAGGCAAGGTTCTCGCTCACATTCTTCTGAAACGGATCCGCAACCACCTACTGAGGCACCAGAGACCGGAGCAGTCTGGATTTACTCCTGGCAAGTCCACAATAGACCGTTATACTAGCGCTTCGAGTAATTGTGGAACGCCGTCGTGAGTTTGGTCGTGGGTTGCTCGCAGCCTACATCGACCTCAAGAAGGCATTTGACTCGGTGCATCGGGAATCGCTATGGGAGATCCTGAGGCTCAGGGGAATTCCGACACAGATTATTGGCCTGATAGCAAGCCTCTATACTGGTACTGAAAGTGCTGTAAAGTGTGGTGGGGTATGTCGAAACTTCTTCCCTGTTATTCAGGGGTGAGGCAAGGCTGTGTCCTTGCACCCCACACTTTCAACACTGTATGGACTGGATAATGGGCAGAGCTACTAGCCAAAGTCAGTGCGGAGCAACACTAGGCAATATTAAGGTCTCGGACCTTGACTTTGCCGGACGATGTTGCCATCTATCTGAGTCCTTGGAGTCACTTGTGGCGCTCTGATGCATTTAGCAATGAGGCGAAGCCCTAGGCTTAGAGGTCTCCTGGACCAAGACCAAGATTCAGGACTTTGGGGGCCTGTTAGGGGAACCCGTCAGTCGATCCATGCTTGCGGCGAGGACGTTGAAGTCACAGAAAGTTTTACATACCTTGGTAGCGTAGTCCATATCTCTGGGTTGTCAGACCAGGAAGTCAGTAGACATGGTCTGGCAACAGGAGCCATGAACTCGATCAACAAGAGCGTTTGGAGATGTCGGTACCTATGCAGAAGGACCAAGCTGCGTGTCTTCAAGGCCTTGATACTTCCAGTTTTGCTCTATGGAAGCGAAACCTGGACGCTATCCAGTGCCTTGGAGTCTCGCCTTGATGCCTTTTGTTACAAGTCCCTTCGCCGGATCATGGGGTACAGTTGGCAGGACCACGTGTCCAACCGGCGGTTACACCGTGAGACTGGCATGGGACCTGTTACCTGCATAATCCGGGATCGCCAACTCAGGCTATATGGCCACCTAGCTCGCCTCCCTATGGACGACCCTGCCCACCAGGTTGTCTCTCTGCGAGACAACCCTGGGTGGAGGAGACCTGTGGGACGTCCTAGGAGATCATGGCTTGGGCAGCTCGACGAGACCTGTCGTGAGGAACTAGAGATGGGCCGTGTGCCTGCCTGGAGACTCGCCTCGAGGGATCCTCGTGGCTGGAAGCGAAGGGTGGATGCGGCCATGCGCCCCCGTCGGCGTTAGCCCCTTGATGATGATGATGATGAATGTTTTATGTAATGTATTGTGTATTATGTAATGTAATATTAATCATGTAATGTATTATGTATTATGTAATGTATTATGTAATGTATTATGTAATGTATTATGTTATGTATTATGTATTTTGTAATATATTATGTTATGTATTATGTTATGTATTATGTAATGTATTATGTTATGTATTTTGTAATGTATTATGTAAATTATTATGTAATGTATTGTTACGCCGGCCGCCTCGTCTCTCTGCCACCAACACAAGGCAGGCTAGGCAGACGGCGTGCTATCCACAGGGTCGTGAACACTGAACAGCTCCAAGAGGCACCGAGCACCACAGCGTCCCAGAACACCAGGAGGGAAAACGCCACGTGGCGAGGCAGGGCACGAAATACACACAAAATGACATTCTTTCCTTTATTTCCACAAGTTATTTACCCGTACACTTTTCTGTCAGGCGGCATGGCTTCCCATCTATTGAGCCCTCCACCTGCATCGTGCTGGTTCGACGGCAGCTTACCCAAGTCGGGGCCCGGGAACCGAGGACGGCTGGGTTTCGGACCCCTTCTCCAGCCTGTCCGAGTTTTCCGCCTGTACCACTTCATTAGCCTTAGAACATGCACTCGGATGGTGACCATATCTGCCACAGTCCTTGCAGCACTGCTGGAAGGCATCAGAATCTGTCCGGTTGAGAGGACGTTTTCTCCGCTCTCTCCGACACCGACTATGTCTGTGCCCTTCCTTACCGCAGCCCCAACACAAGCCTTGGAAAATGCTCGGGCTCACCTTCCTCAATGCTATCTTCTCCACTTTAGCTTTCCGGCCCCAGAGGTCATGGCGGGGCTGAGCAGCTGGCCCTAGGCCACTGGTTGCCTTCAGGAAAGCCTCGAACTCCAAGGCTCTCGCCAGCGCCACCTGCAGGTCCTCAGGGTGTGCCTGCTTGACGTAGATTTGTAGCTGCTGGTCCTGCAAAGCGTCAACAAAGAAATCGCGGGCCAGGACCACAATCATCTCTTCCGCAGCCGCAGGGTACGACCTCCTTACCAGCGCCTCCACATCTCTGGCATCTGTTGCCAGAACCTCGTCTGCCTTCTCTGCTTGCAACGTTACTACCTCGTGACGCCGCCCTTTCCTCCTTCACTTCCTCCCTCAGGCCCTGAACCTCGCCTTCAGAGTCTGCACCTCCTCATCAGTTCACTCTTCACGCTGTTGCAGGCCTTGTCGGTGTACTGCTGAGTTTCCATCTTCACAGATGCGAGATTGCTCTGTAGCACCTCAACAAGTTGGCAGAACTGTTCCTCTGCCTTCCTTGCCTGCATCTCGACGAGATGGTGCGCCTGCTCGCGTGCCTGCTCTTCTGCCCTTTGTGCCATTTCTTCCCCTCATACCGGCCAGCATGGCAGTGATCAAGTCCATCTGGCTCGGCTTCACCTCACTCGTGCCTGCCTCAGTCATAGCCTCCTCTCCCTCATGGCTGCCGCCATCTTTGGAGAACATGATAAATCGGCGCTCTCACTGATCAAATATCACAAATCCCACTCCTGACACCAATTGCTACGCCGGCCCGCCTCGTCTCTCTGCCACCAACACAAGGCAGGCTAGGCAGACGGCGTGTTATATACAGGGTCGTGAACACTGAACAGCTCCAAGAGCACCGAGCACCACAGTGTCCCAGAAACACCATGAGGGAAAACGCCACGTGGCGAGGCAGGGCACGAAATAAACACAAAATGACAGTCTTTCCTTTATTTCCACAAGTTATTTACCCGTACACTTTTCTATAGGCACAATACAGGGGGATACCAGCATGTCACACAGCACAATACAGCTTATAAACAGGGCAAACACCAAGTTTATCAGGTCACAAGGGCACACACGAGGTCTTCACAGGAGCAGCACCCAACTGCGTCTCTCGGCTTGTTCCTCCGCTCCTCTGCTCACAGCCAGCTGCGTCATGTTTGCCAGGTCCCTTCATGTTAACACATGTTTCGCACAGAGACAAAGACCCACTGGCGTAGCAGTATTATGTAATTTATTGTGTATTATGTAATGTAATATGTATTATGTAATGTAATATATGCAAGCTGGACCTAGTTGAGGCAGCGAAGCTTCAGGTAACAATTTAATGTTTAATGACGTCAATGAATAGTATGTTATGACAATGACCAGAGAAACTATATAAAGTAAAGAAGATTTTATAAGCATGCCGCATCTTCAATGAACATATGGTGACAAACACTTTGATATGAGTGACAGGACATCAATTCCATATCATTATGGCATGCTTCAAAACATCGCTTGACTGTCTGGAAATAATTAAATAAAAATAGGTTATATATACGAAACAGTAACGATGTAGTGTTCCCCATGTGAAAAAATAACGGGATAGAACATTGATTAGAAATTCATTTACATCTTAAACACATTTCCCTGAAAAAAAAAAAATATATTATATATATATATATAGATAGATATTAGATATCTATATTCTCTTATTCTCTTGTTTTAGTTATCTTCATCATAATACATAACATAATACATTGCATACATTACTCCGTGTACCATCATACTATTGTAAACTGTAAGTCCTAATACTGTAAGTGTGTGTGTGTGTATAATAACACTACGATAATGCACTGTATATTTGGATCTACTAAATGATTTCCATCGAGAGAGTCAGAACGCGTGTACTATACCCACTATAGAATAAAATATATCTCAATTTGCAACAAATGTTTTCTGAACACTTATTTCAACGTTCAGATCAGGAAATTATAATTCATTGCATTGTTTTTTACCTTTTTCTCTGTGATATATACCTACATTGGTCATCTCTCCGTTTCATTTTTCTTTCGACCACGGCACCAAGCTGTGCCCTTCCCTCGGGCACTCCATGGTCCGCGTCCCAGCTGGCGTTTTCAAAGCCGGTCTCGGTGTCCAAACTTGGAATTCTAGCGTGTGGGTTTAGCTTATGGTGATATTTCTCTCAATTTAGTTGCCACCATATCACTAGCCATATATATAGCTTTGTAACTCTCTCTCTCTCTCTCTCTCTCTCTCTCTCTCTCTCTCTCTCTCTCTCTCTCTCTCTCTATATATATATATATATATATATATATATATATATATATATATAATGTAAATATATATGTGTGTGTATGTATGTGTTTGCGTGTTTGTGTGTGTAACACACACACACACACACCACACACACACACACACACAAACATGTATTATTTTGCATAGTAATCTATCTTTTTTCCTTTAGATCCCTAAGGATGGAGCGATTGTCTTCGAAACGTTTGAAAAGATGTTTGTGGCAGCCCTGGCTATACTTTTCCTTCTACGATTACCTTTCTCTCGAGTACACTCGCTCATAAAGTATCTTTACTCGGGAGTATATGAAACCGAAACGATCGCTAGGAGTTGATTCGGAAAGGTTGGTACTTGTTATTGTCAAGGCTCGGGACAGATGAAGCTTCATAATGTGTTCGAATAGTCTTTCGGAGGGTGATTGGCTAGGGCCTCGTATCATACCAATATTAGCAATGGAGATCTCATAGATCATTCTAGCGTCATAATTATGCTTTAATATGAGGGACTATCAAAAGCCGAAGTATCAAGATCAGGTATTTCGAAGCCAACCGTGTGTCTGTGGATCCAGCGACACCATGCAACAGGATCCATGAGAGACAAGGCCAGGAGTGGACACCCTATATGTACGATGGGGGAAGATGATCAAGTAAATGCCATGCTATATGAAAGGAAAACAAGAACCTTACATTGAAGTGCATGAATTTATGAGGAGCTGATATCAGGTCCACCTCACAGCATTTATTCCAAACGTTTTCGTCCTCGTATCATATTATTATGTTAGAAAGATACTTTTTTGCGACTACACACACACACACCACAACACACACACACACACACACACCACAACACATATGTATATATATATATATATATATATATATATATATATATATATATATATATATATATATATATATACATATATATACATATATATATACACATGCTAATGTTTATATATGTTTCTGAATGTATATATATACACATATGTGTATATATATACGTATATATACACAAATATATTTGTTATATATATATTAAATATATTAATGTGTATATATACCCATAGACACACACACACATTCATACATACATACATACATACACATATACATACATACATACATATATACATACATATATACGTACATACATACATATATACATACATACATACATACATATATACATACATACATACATACCTATATACATACCAACATCCATACATCCAACATA
>NC_051387.1:26043837-26068837 GCF_015228065.2 Penaeus monodon
CACACACACCACACAAACATATATATATAACATATCTATATATATATATATATATATATATATATTATTATATGTCTATATAATGTAATATATATATATAATCTATATATATTTGTATCTATATATATATTATATGTATGTATATATACGTCATACACACACACACACAACACCCACACCACACACACACACACACTATGCACCTACATGCCTAGCGACATGATTACTAGTTTATATATATATGTATAGTGAATAATATTACTATTTAGATATATCTATAATATAACATCATTAATAATATGATTTAGTGTATATATGATTTAGATAATTGATTATAGATTAGTAAAGAAACTACATTAGGCATGAGGCTTATATCATTATATTCAAAGGATGAAGTTGCGGGAAGTTTCATACAATTCATATTTAGCCTAAGGAGCAACTATGTACATATGTCAAAGAAAAACGAAATGAATACTTAGAGAATAGTTGTTGCTCAATTACAGATTACTAGTCTGGAGTAAAACGAGATGCTCTCTCCTTAAAAAAAAACAAAACAAAAAGACTTATTCAATCAATGTTGTTTCGTGGCACATTGACTAGTTACGGATGAGATGTTGGTAATAAAGTAGAGAATGTTTGTGGTGGGGGGCTATAGACGTTTTACTCGTGGTTGGCTGGACTGATCATTGGCATCAAACAGTTAGTATATAGATAGAATAACCAGAGCAAGACATTCATGGAGTATATGACACGCACTCGTCAGACAAATGGTCATATTTGCAAGAAGTGATAGTTTGGGTAAAGATCCTAGATGTATGGCATGATTTACGTTAAAAGAGTTAGTTTGTAGCCGCAAGTACTACGATTCCCTAGATGGAAAAATGAAAAAATACATGATATATATATACAAGAATGAATATGATTCGAGTAAGTTGGATTTTTTTTGTTGTTGTTGTTGTTGTTGTTGTTTGTTTTTATGTGCGGTATGACACGGGCTCATCAGCCGTTGATGTCATTCACATTTCATAAATGATGATGTTATATATGAAGGCTATCTACATTATAGTAAGGTATAGGTAGATTCAATTATGTATAATTATTACGATATTGAGTGTATGATTAAATATATACTATAGTAATATGATAATATGATATATGATGATTATAATTAGTATGATTATCTCCTTATAATATTATTCCATATCTACCTTATATCTATTTCTTATCTATTTGATACTTATCCATATAGTAATATATTATAGCTAATATTATTATTTTATATATATATATTATAGCATATAATTATGATATATAATATATATTGTATATACATTATTTATACTAACTCATCCGTATCTTCTTATATATAGTTGTGTGTGTGTGTATTGTGATGTGTGTGTGTGTGTGTGATGTTTATATATACAGTAGTTAAGTAATATATGATTAAGACGTATGTAGTATATAATATGCTATACGGTATATAATGTACTATTACTAATGAAGCTATTCATATAACTAATCCCCGTAGCTACCATTAGTCTACCTTGATATATTATATCTTCATAATATCTGGAGTTATGTATGGTATTTTTGGTGTATGATGTGTGTGTGTGTTGGAATATATAATATACTCTATAGTACATAATTAATATATAAATCTGTCTATTATTTATATTATATTCGTCCTCTATATAGTACATCTCCTCTATAATATAAACTATTATCCGTGTCTATATCCTATCTATATAATATATGATCTAGTCGTGCTATACGTTTTTAATTTTCTATCATATCTGATATTCGTTATGATAATCAATATATAGTGTGACTCTACTAGACTCTATCATCATCTCATCGCCTTATCTTGAAATATCCTATTTTTACTTATACGTACATATACTATAACTAGTATATAATACCTAGTTATCGCTATCGATATAAGATCAAATAAATAAATATATATATATACATATGATATATATTATACTACGTATATAATCATCTCTAATACCGTATATTAGATAGTATAATATGTAATTATAGTTTAGTATATTCACATGATATACTAGGTTTTTAGCATACATATTCATATATAATTATATATATATCTATATAGATAATTATAATATAGTTATATATAGTATGATAGTGATATTGATATATATTTTGCACATATATATTATTGTACATACATTATAGGGGCATATTTATTATCTTATACTATATATATCAGTAATATATGATCTACTTATATATGAATAATTATATTATTATTATATGGATGAGTATTAGTTGTAATTTATCTCTCTCTCTCTGCTAGTCTGCTCTATGCTCTCTCTTTTTCTCTCCTCCCTGCATGCTTTCTCAGTGTCTCACATCTCTTTCATCTCTCTCTAGCGATTCTCTCATCTCTCTCATCTCGTCTCTCATCCACGTCGTCTCGTCTAGTCTTAGCTGTTCCTCTTCGCTCTCGGCTCTCGGTCCATCTCTCACGGTCTTCTTCTTCTCGCTCATCTCTCTCTTCTTCTCTCTCTCTCTCTGTTTGTCCAGCACGAGCTCTCTGCGCGTCGACTTTCTCTCTCTCTGGCCTCTCGGCTCTCTCGATTGCTATCTATCTATCTATCTATTCAACTATCTATCTGATGCTATTCTATCTCCTCTCTCTCTCATCTCTCTCTCTCTCCTTCACGCTCTCCTCTCTCCGTCTCATCCGAAGTTTTACGGGCAGGATCGGGCACTTGAGGTCGGTGTGAGCAGCGCGCGCAGTTACGGCTCGCTATCGTACGTCGTTAATTGATGTAGGACTTAGTGGTTTAAGCTAAGATATCATTATTCGGGCTTATTTAAGTCAGCACCCTTCTCGACGGAGGTCCTTCTTGAAAGTCCTGGCACGGTTTGGCATTGTCAAGGCGGTCGTGTGATTCGTGATAATTTAGATACCCTTAGTGAATTGTCGTTGACGAGCGGCCCATATACATGATAGTCAGAAAAGAGGCAGGGATTTTTTAGATTTTCCTTAAGCTGGCCGTTCACGCTGCAGTGTATGGTCGATTTTGGGTATATGGATCCCTCCCCCGTCGATGATAGTCTAAACATGCGTAGTTTAGGACATGTACCATCGGGGAGTATGATTTTCTGACCCCGATAAGATTTGCTGCTAAAAGCAATGCAGATGTTTTTTTTTTTTTTTTTTTGCAGCAGTCTACATTCATTAATGTGTATACATTCTGTCCACATATCATTAATATATTAGCATTCAATGTGGTATTATGAAATAATTTCATATAGCTAGGCATTGCTAATTTACCTCAGTTTTGTTAGTGATACATATAATAGATTGCGTTTTGTGATTGATTCTTGATGAGCTCACTGCTCATTTTAAATCTCATTCAGCGCTCGCATGTCATTCATACTACACTGCACACACACACAGCAGCCGCTTAGCTACACTAGCTTACTCATTTACTCATCATCCAGCACAGAACATAGCAGCTGAACTTTTCGATTAATGGGTTGTTGCTGTTGTCTTAGTGGCGCAGTTGTTTTTGTATAAGATCTATGATGTAACGTCTCTTTAGCCGAGGCAAATTTTGTCAGTCCTGTATGACGAGTGACTGCGTACATGACATACAAATTACATTTATTTCTTCTCTGTTGACACAATTGGTTCAAGTAAATCCTTGGCGGGTTGCCGTTGTCGTTTCGCCTTATCTACTCTCATATCTATCAGAGGTTTTACGGTTGGTTAGTTCAAGCAGGTCGCATTGGCGGATCGCTACAGGATGTCCTCCTCCTCGCTATTTTCTTGCTTTATCTTTGTGAAATACACACAAATGAAAAATGAAAAAAAGATCTAAAACTTAAATTAATGGCAGAAAAGCCATAAAATTAAAACTTGCAATTTTATATAAATATATCCGTGCTAGTGGTACTTAGAAGGATATTATTATTTATTATTGGCATCTAGTCCCACTGTTGACGCTTCGACTATTGTTGCGATCTTGTACTGTTGTCTTTCCTGAAGGTTGTCCATTCAGATTGTCCTTGCGGACACGTGAAATGGTGGAATTTACAGCCGATGACGATACATGGAGAGTAACAAGCAACTTTAGACTACATTTTTGTCTTATAGTTTTATGCACATGCTTATCTCTTGTAGATTTTCAGCACCTCTTATCTATCCTGAGAACAATTGCAACTCAGGCATTTATGTCCTTGCGACTATTGTAATTGTCTCCCTAAGCATGTTTCCTCTTTCTGTCTATCTCGAGTTGATCATGAAGTTATTGGGGGTTTTTTTTGAGATTTAGGCTAGATATATATAAAAACCAATATGAAATTTATAAAAAAATCTCAACATTATATCCTGCATTTTTATATATGTTTATATCTTACATACGCGCCCTAACTGTCACCAACCCTCCCTACCTCTGCCTGTTCGCCCTTCATTCTGGTCCCTCTCTTCCTTTCTCTGCTCGTGTGTACTTATTTCCAGGTGGGATTATGCAGGGTAACCTGAGGCCATTCAATAATTTTCTTTCGATTTTATTTTTTTAACACAACAAATTTCTTTTTCATTGTTGTTGTTGTTTTCTTTCTCTTCTTACTTAGTAAGTATAGGTATTACCACAACTTATCAAAAGAAAAATCCATCTGGCAGCATATAGTGAAAGGTTAAAAGAATGATAAAAATTAAAGATAAAATATATAGTTTTTATGACACTGAAGATAGGCAACACTTACAAACCAATATTAGATAAGTTATTGTTATAGCTCGTGGCGATGATAATGTAAAGTGAACATTTTGCTTAGCTTAAGAAAGCGAAGTTTTATTTCGCTGTTGCATGGCGATTTGCATTATTCTGTATTTTTAAATGTTTGTTGCCTTCTGATAAGATGCTATACAATTATTTGTATAACCTATGATAGCTAGTAGTTGCTCGCATTATTTTAGTTAAAAGTTGTTCTATTTGGTAACGCGATAAATGATGTTATTGTTGGATCTAGCTGATTCGATCGTAGTGTACATTTTTGGCTTTGATGCAGTCTGAGGAATAAATTCTTATTCCTGCGTTTTCTCGTTCCTCTCCTTTTGTATATTTTGAACAGATTTTATTCTTACATATTTCATCCTTTATTTTTAAACAATATGGTTATTACTGGTTATTTTTCAGGGTAGCTGCAATGAATTATTGCTTAATTGTTATACATATGGGCATATATATATATTATCTATATGATATATTTATATATATAATATATAGAGTAATATATAATTATATATGTATATATATATTATTATGATTAATATTAGTACTACTACAACACATATATAATCATTTTATACATATTATATATTAATATTACTATCTAGTATATATAGTATATATATATATATGGTATATATTATTATTATATGTATACGGCCTATATATTAATGATATATATATACTATATCTGTATATGATACTATATTATTATATATGTTAGTAGGTGAGTGTGTGTGTCTGTGTGTATCACGACATAGTGTGTAGTGTTAATGTATGGTATGTATCCTAGTCACTAAATTGGTCCGCTATATCCATCTGGTACGTCGGATATACCGTGCAACGTAGAACCTGAACTACTAAGGCGCTACGGAATGATGCGGAGTTATGGGAAGTCGGCCGATGAGCCCTCTGCTCTCCAATCTCTCTCGCTAAGCATTGGTCTCTCTCGGTCTCTCTCGCTATATATAATATAATGATCGTGATACTGTATGATATATATATTATATATAATTCTTATCTAGTCAATAGTTAATAAATATAGCATATATTATATATAGTTTATATAATATAGTTATTTTTTTTTTTTTTTTTTTTTTTTTTTTTTTTTTTTTTTTTTTTTTTTTACATATCCTAGCGAGGCCCACAGACACACACACACACTACACACACGTTAGCACACACGCTCCACAGCACAAAGGTCATGTTTTATCTTAAAAATGAATTTACGCATGTTCTAGCTTTTATATTTTCAATCGGGGTCCTTTTACTAGTCAACATATATATATATTATATAGTATATTATATATAGAGGTATGATATAATATATACTATATATTTATATATTATAACTATGTATAATGATATAAAATGTTTTATCTATAACTGTACGTCTTGTGAATATCTACATGGGCTTTATGTAAACTCACATAATCGTTTGTGGGGCTAATATAGGTTATGAAAGTCAGATTATGCTGGTATATTTATGAATTTTATTTCGCATGACTTGAGGCTTCGGCTACAAAACGGACTAAGATGTATAAAGAATAGCATATAACAACCGGTTGGTGATAGTAATAGTAAAAAAGGCTAAGAATTCTTGTCTTTACCTATCCTTTTTGTTGTTTCAGCGTTCTACATCAGAGAAATGAGGGAATGGGTTAAATGTTAGCCTATAAATACTAGTGCACAATTTTATGACGGGCAACCTGAGGATGAGGGGCGGTAGGTAGAGACAAAATGAGTAGATTTACACAATCAGATCTTCTAGCAACCAGTTCCTTGGGCTCGTATGTTTATAGTTGAACCATGAAGATATGTATAAATGGAATCATTGCGGATTTGGTTTCAATGGGATAGTTGTAAGCGTTTACTTATGAGTACCGGGTATATTACATTCACTAAGGCTGAGGTTTTCTTCGAAACATTTTGACCTTTCAAACTAGCTAACTTGGATAAGCACCTGGAAAAAAGTCAGCGGGCAGTGGAGATAGTTTTTAATATATATTTGCACATGCAATGACTGTCTTTACAAATTATAAATCTCTGCTACGCCAGTAACTCTGCGTGGTGTATATCGTAACGTTGCTATAATGCGTCTAAGGTGTAATACATGGAAAAATTATTTTATTGAGCATGTTTCATGTTGTGAACAATTATACCGTACGCCCAAAATTCTGTCTTAGCTGATGATCAAATCACTCCCTCTCTGTTTGACATAATGAGCAGGAAAGCCGGTCACATGTTAGCAAGAATTGGTTACTGTAAGGTGAAACACGTCATGAAATAACCCTTACTATTCGGCTAGATGGCGTTAACCCTCTGGCTCGGGCAACCATTTCTCATACTCAGCCTTTTCTAGCTTATTGGTGTTGTTTATTGTAGCCTGAAATTAGCGAATATGCTTTTGCTCTGGTCAGTAAAGGCTTAATTATTACAAACTATGCCTATTTAGGATTTATAGATCAATATTAGTATTTTGTGTTTGGCTTTTCATAGCATATTTGAGTTCTCTGGGAATTTATGTGCTCCAGTATGGCTAGAGTTTTTTAAACATAACTACCTTTCTAATTGGTTTCTTTGCTTCTATCATAAACATGGTTTTATTCAAACATGAATAATAGGCAATGTTTTAATTCTGTGATCTGTTAGGCCTTATGTCTTTATACTATATTTCCTCTATTCTTACTTAAAAGGTTGCATGCTATCTTCATTAAAATCATTGGGCAGGTTCACTTGGCGAGTATAATATAAGCACATTCTTCGTAGAACCATCGTCTTTATATCAGCTACGTCATCAATTACTCAGATATTATACTAATTGTTATGTGTATATAAGTATATAGTAGTATAGTATAATATATATACTATATATGATTATGATATATTATTATATATATAGTTATTAAATATTGTGTATATATTATTGAACATGGATGATTTTGTGTATGTCTTAATATACACTATCATAACATTAATTTGATATCTATCATCTGTATCTATATATATCTTATGTCCTTCATTAAATAATTAATGTGTATATGTTTATATATGTGCGTCATATGTGTATGTATTAAATATACATATGATTTACCATAGAATCGACATAACAGCACACACCACGATATATAATGTATTATACGTATGACGTATACTTATACATGATATACATAGCATACATACTTACACATCATCACACACACAGCACATCACAGCTACGATCACACACACAGCACACACCAGCGAGCACACACACCAGCACACACAAACACTACAACACACACACGAACACTACACAGCGACACATACACACACGGTATGTAATAGGAGGTTACAATACACCACACACACAGCACGCACGAAACACGCACGCATCGCACACACACGCATCGCAGCGCGACGCACCGCAGCGCAGCGCGCAGGCACGCACACGCCCACACACACACACACATTTTAGCACACACCCACACACACATCAGCACAAACCATTCCGTATGGCACCATAATCCACACATCATGGCGGTGCGCCAGCGCTACACACGCACGCACACAGCTAGATATACATGTATGTATATGTGTTATGTTAACATATAAGTCAAATACCCACCTATATAATTAGATTTATAGATAGAGTAGAGGTATTCAGAGAGAGAGAGAGCGAGAAGAGAGAGAGAGCTATAGAGATAGAGACACGAGAGACAGTAGAGAGAGAGAGAGAGAGAGAGAGGAGAGGAGAGAGAGAGAGAGAGTAAGAGAGAGTTTTAGCTGAGAGAGAGAGAGAGAGATGGTATCTATAGAGAGAGAGTAGAGCATCGTGTGTGTTTGTGGTGTGTGTGTTGTGTGTGTGTGTGTGTGTGTGTGTGTGTGTGCACTGTGTGTGTGTGTTGTCGCCATGTGTGTGCGTGTGTGTGGGATTCCTGTGTGTGTAGTGTGTGCCTGTGGGTGTGTGCCTGTGTGTGTGTGTGTGTGTGTGTGTGTGTGTGTGTGTGTGTGTGTGTGTGTTTGTGTGATTGTGTGTGGGTGTGTGTGTGTGTTGTGTGTGTGTGATGGCGACTAGGTACTAACATAACATAAATGTACTTTGATTTATCATAGAATTCAAGCGCGTTTTATGTAGGCTTCGAGGGCCTTCGGCCGTCTCTCCCATTTTCGCAAAGTATTCTTCGTACAAAAAGGAAAAGGGAGTGCGACCAGGGTGTGGTATGAGAAAACTTGAGTGCCTGAGGATTTAGATGGTAATCTGGTTTGTATTCTTTTTGCCATTACTTATCATAGTCCTTATCCTCTACGCTCCTCTTTCCTCATTGATTATTGATTATTACTCAAATCGATCATACGGAGAAGTAATCAGTATGATAGTGCTGCTCTGGTTCACATCGCTTGTCTGAATTCGCTTCCTAAGTTGCATGCTGACATGAGTGGATGATAATTGATGACAATAACGAGTTGATTAATGATTTGTCAGATTTCCTCTTCTCCTCGCTCGTACTCTCCTGCTCGTTGCTCATTCGATTGTGTTCGCTGTTACTCTGGATGCGACAACTTGGAGCCTATTTATGGGCCATGAGTATAGTCTTGTGAGCAGCATTGTGATAGAGATTATATTCTGCACACAATATCCAGTGGGCGAAGAATCCAAATAAAAATCATGTATACGCAGCATAAGTCATTATGAATCACTCTACAAATAAAAATGAGGGTTTTCTTGAATCCGACTGATTACATGGATTGTCAACCCTTTATAATGGCATACATGTGGCTGCCAGCCGCTACATCACGAGTAAATCTCATTTTCTTTAAGAAATACATTTGTTGTATGAAATATGTATGGAAATTATGATACTTTTCCTCCCCCGCCCCGCCCGTTTATTCTCTTATCCAGTGTCGCATGGAGAGCGAAAAAAGATTGATGGCTCTGCAGCCCTGTTCGTATTGTGGGATTGCCTCCACTGTTCAGTCTATAGATCACTAAATTTTGCAGGAGTTACTCTAGGAGTGACTCGGGGTAGGTCGTTGTCTCACTGACAACGCTTCTTGTGGGAATGTTAGAAAAAAAAAAAAAAAAAAAATATCATGCATCTTAGTCATGAAACAGTAGTTCTACAACTAGCTCAGATAAGGGAGGTCTGATGTGAGGCATAGAGAGAAGCAGGGGCGTGAGGATGCGTGGTGATGGGTATTCCAATTGTGGGGACACCATCATTTGTGCTGTGTGGTGGGGCCATCGCACTACGCGTTGCCATGTCTTGTGATCCAGTTTTCCTAATCGAGTTTCTTGAAAATTTCCCTTGGTGTCTTGCTGTTTCAATAATTCACCCTGTAGTGATGTGCTTTAATGTCATCGCGCATTTGTAGACCTATTCTCGGGTGTATCTGGAGCGCCATCCTTAGCACTTTGGGAAGGAATGAAGGTGCTGTGAAGTTGTCCTATAGGTATGATAGGGCTAAAACTCGCTGGTAGGTGACCATATCATGCGGCAACCCCTCTTCTCTGATGATTGTCTTTGTAAAACGCTGTGAAGATTGGTATGCGGAATAGTTGAAGCATCCTCAGTGGACATAGTGCAATAAACCTCCCATTAGCTTTCAAGTGTAATATAGTTACTTTTAACTATCTTCGAGTAGCTAATAGCGGCAGGGAGGGCGAGGGGACCTTGCATGAGTAGTTAGTTCTGGCATCAATCCCCTGCAGCATCTGCATGAAGCCGAGCATAATCAACTAACAACAGTCTGAGTCTGCGTTCCTTCCTTTGACTCACATGTGGCCTAATCCTTTCCCACTTGTTGTATGTTGGTCGCTCCGCAGTGAAGTTCATGGTGAACATGTTTTGTTGCTATTCACTATGTCGGACTATGCCTATGAGAGGCATAAATTCAGTAGTGATCAGTTTAACTCATTGAGTGTATTGTCATGTGATAACGTCAGTGAGGTTAATCCACCATTGACCACCTCTGATTGGGAGGGCGTAGGGTGTTTGGGCGTCCTTGGGGAGTTTAGATGTAGTTGCTCTTCTGCTGCCTGTGTTTCATGAGCATTCCTATTGTCAGTTTCATCTCCTTGTATGGATGAACGTGGGGGGGGCAGGGGGCGTGGATTTAAGTCATATGAGTTATGGGTGAATTGGGATGGTCATAAATGCAGGTAAGAGGGCTGCAGAGGATGAAATGGTGTGTATAGTTAGTATGTGCATTTGCCAATATCGTTTATGACATTCGTACGTATCAATACACTATTGGGTCACTCACTAAAAAAAAAAATCAGAAAAAGAGCAATTACTTGCATACTTGGACCAGTCAACATCTCGCTGTAGGCAAGAGGTGAAATGATCAGTTGAGCTGTAATCTGTGAGCACTTAGCACTCTGCACTTCGCGGCCTCGCTTCTCGATTCTGCTCTCATTATGACGATGTTCATGATTGAAGTGGCTCTGCAGCAGTTGCTGCCACTGCCTCTAGCTATCATGCACTTTCTCTCAGGTCTACAAGAGGCATGGCGAGTGGCTTGCTAGACACGTGTGTGTGGTCGTGGTTGATTGTAGCAGAGCGATAATAGCTGAAGTATAGTTATTATACGTTCTTTGATCAGCTGAGGAAGTGTGAATGATTCTGGGGTTTCTGCCGCTCATTGGCAGCTTCATTCGCTAGGGTGGTTGCTCGATTTCCTTTAGGACGTTCCTCCGATGAGGCTTGTTAGGGGATCCCTTGCCTAAGCGAAACGCATAACAAAACGTGCATCATTGAAGTGCTACTTGGTAGGAATGGACCGGGAGGACTGCATGATTGGTATGATATTGCTTTTAAGGGGACGCGTGGCTTTGGTGTGACACCTGTACAGGTATGAAAAAGTCTGACGGGCGTATAAAAACAGCTAAGTGTGGCTGGAGGCTTCCAGGCAATGTGTCTAGATTGTGTGCATGTTCCTGTGCTTGATAGACAACCATGTTTTATTGCGTTACGCATGCCTCGCGGTTCTGCTGTTGTGATGAGTGCTTCTTCATATACAGTTTTCCCCTCACATACGAAGTTTAAAGTTTCTGACAGTATTGGTTGGACTGGCTATGCGGAGTTATATACACATTCCAACTTGTTTCATTGAACACATGACTGCTACAACATCTACATGAGAAAGGGCCAGACATTAATCTATCACTTGCTCGCTAATGTGTGTAGTGGCTATTCCTGGCATTGCGCTTATACAGGGAGGGCTAGAAATCGATGGCCTAACAAGGCAAACCACTTGAAACTTCAGTGAACACGACAGCCATCTGGGTAAAGGCGCGGGCCAATGGCCATGGATGGGGCAGGTGGTATTTCCTAACATCTCACGTGGGTTTGTAAGTGGCATACACATGTAATGCTGCCAGAATAAGTATCTGTAAATAGAGATGGTCTGGGAGGGGGGGGCTGGGGGGGGGGGGGGGGGGTTACCGTACCCTCTATTTTTGCACACACTAAGAACACAATGCGAGAGTGGCCAGTTGTTCGGGTAGCTGTCTAGGGGCTTGGGAATGTCTTAGGTCGAAGTGAGTTGCTAACATGGGGGCGCTTCACTCTATGCCTTGCGGTATTGCTCGGGCCTATGAGCTCAGCTATGACTATAGCCAAGACGCTCAGCTGCATGTCTCACCCAGGCTACTGTAATAATGTGGAATACTCCTCTCAGTAGCTCCTGCATTGCTTGGCAAAGTAGCAGCAGCACTATGAAATGAATGAGTAAGCAGATAATGGAAATATGTGAGTAAGAAGCTTTATACAGGCGAGATGACGGGGCTTGTAACATGAGGTTTTCGTCTTGAGTGATGGGCCTGCCGCCATGCCGCAATCGACAGTTCCCACAGACTACACTGGCCATGTAGCTTGCTGTCTAGGGCAGGGCTCATCCTGCCCTCTTCAGCTTAGTGCGGCTATGTAGTCAGGTAAAAGGGAAGTGTACGCTGAACTGCCTATGGGTACATGAAAAGAGTAGCAATGCTTGCGCACAAAATCCAGGCAAGAAACAATCAGCGAGCTGCTAGCATGATTTAATATCCCCGGGGGGCAGTAGATTGAAGTGCCTGAGAGTATCTCGAAGAATGGGGCAAAATAAGTGTACATAGAGCTAACAGATCTGGGAGTTAGGTCCCTGCTGCACTAATATACATATGCAACTATGCCATTGCTGTGGCTAAGGAATGTACCACATTCATTCTTGATGTTTATTACCCTCACGTGGTCATGCACCAATACCGTGAGTGGCGCCTGCAAGTCGTTATCAAGAGGTGGCTTCTAAGCATTAGGGTGTCTGGCTAGGTAGCTTCCTAAGGTACTAATTCCTCTAGGATCCATTACAGGCATCCTGGCTGGCACTTCTTCAGTTCATACGCTAGGATACGGCATGCATAATGGTACTGAGTTTGTGTCTGGTAATGGTTATCGCATTGAATGTTGCATGCCCGCGCTGTACTACGGAGCATTTCTAGTAGCACTTGAGTAGAAAAGAGTGAGCTCTGGGGGTCGGCCGGGAAGTTTGTAATTAACTTCATTGTGGTTAATCGTTAGTAGCCTTGCATGTGTCGTGGTGGGCAGTAGTGGAAGGCGTGGAGGTGCAGAGGGAAGTTAAGCTTTGACACTCATAAGGTCAACACACGGAAGATATCTGCTCATAGGTGCTTTTGCAATCTTCTGCTGGAGTGGTTAGCTGTCTGTGTCGCTGACAGCAAGGGAATCTGGCGGAAGAGAACTTTGGGCTAGTGTTGCTGCTGCGAATGGATCATATGCCCGCGCGGAAGCTGCCCTGCGGGCGAGACCCCTCTGAGGGCCCAAGGTGGCTTGAAGGTGCAGGAGCAGTCAACAGTAACATTGCATAGCAATATAATGTTCCTGCCAGCAGTCTGGCATCTGAAAATAAGGCAAGGAAAGGTTATTTTAAGCCCATGTATGCATTAAAGATAGATGATACAGCGTTGTATTTTCGTTGCAACAAAAGGGGGAATTGTAACAGTTAGAGGAATCTATCCATTTGCGTCTACTTTAATGACACTACATTTCCAATATTAATTTGAGCTGAGAGTAATTGCATATGTATCGCAATAGATATATAATTATAAATTTATAATATATATACTATATACAACGTTATTATACTAATATAGTATTATGGATATTATCATAGGTATATATGACTATATAGTATAGTAATATAGTATATTATATAATCTTATTGATATTACATATATGCATATATATAATATATGATAGTATTATATTATTGATAATTATATTATATATAGTATTATAATGGAATAGTAGTATATATATAATGAATATTTATACTAGTTTAAGTAACGATATATCTTATATATATATTATATATATAACTAAGATTATTATATATTAAGTTATATATATATATAATATATATATAGTATATATAATACTATATATATATTATAATTATTACATATATTATAGAACACACATTATATAAATAATATATAACTGAGGTATAGTATTATAGTATAAAAATGATTATATTATAGATGTATATTTATACATATATGGGGCATAGCTAAAATATGTATATGTATATATTAAATTAAATATGATACGATATACATGTATGTAGTAAGATAGTACGACATACTATACACAGCACATCACGGACAAGCACAGTCGGCCGACAAAAACCCGTACGTGAGCACACGCGGTATCAGTCATAAAAAAAGGCAATATGAACACACATCAAACACTATGCTGCACCACACACATAGCACACACACATACAGCACACACACAACATTCACTACTAGCACACACATCACACAACGGAATATGACACACACAAAACTAACATGATATATATTATTTATATATTGAGATATATATATAATATATATGTATGTATATCTTCATATATGTGATATTAATATTGGCATATTCTCTTTTGTAGTACCGGTTATATCTATCCGTATATTCACTTATATATATATATAGATTGAATATATAATATACTATATATTGTGTGTGTGTTGTGTGTGTGTGTGTGTTGTGTGTGGTGTCTTTTTTACATACTTATCCACACACAACAAAATAGGCCTATAACGATATAGATCGATACATACAGATAAATATGTATATCTATAATGTACATAAACTATTAATATTATACATAGCATTTATATTCTATAGGTATTAGTACATATATAGTGAACTATATAGATTATACTGATATGGTATAAGCATTTATATATTATACAGTCTACACATTCACACACCCACACACACAGCAGGCATCATATATTTGATATATAGTCATATATCTAATATTATCGTATTATTATCTTCGATATATATATATATATTACATATATATATATATAATAAAATATATATGGTATATGTAATATATACTGATAATATATACCTAGGATTCAGAGTATATATAGATTATGTCTTAATCTACTATGATATACATATATCTATGAATAGTAATATACTGTATCACGACTAAATAACAATATATACATAATGTATCTTATGTATAGATCCAGTTCATATGATGTAATGATATAATATATACATAATAATACACATATAATGTGGTATATATTAATATATTAATATTAATAATAATATATGCAATATATTCACGTAATATTATAAATATATGTACAATAGAACTATCTACTTATTATATCGATATAACATGGGATATATCATGTAAATACGAACTATAGATATAGCGATTATCTTATTACCACATCCATGATCTATATCTCTTTACATACTTATCATATATTTATTATATATATATAATATCATTATATGATATAATATACTACTAAATTATAGTATATATTATACGTGATATAGTAGGAGAGAGAGAGAGAGTTAGAGAGAAGAAGAGTAGGACGAGAGAGGTTAGGTAGATGAGAGGTAGAGAGGAGAGAGGTGTTAAGAGGAGTATAGGATATTTGTACATATATAGATGATTCATATATATATATTATTATATAAATATATTATATATATTATATAATTTCATATTATATATGCATATCTACTATATAATCTATATTATATAGATATATACTAATTATATTATATATATATATATACCTTATATATAGTATGTATATATATATATGAGTTAGTACTACTTATATAATAATAAAATATGTGAATTATAGTCCACGAACGATTAGTTCTTAGCAACACAAATAGCATCAAAACCAAAGCAACTTTGATAGATTTTGTTTCTTTACGTTGACACATTATTGGAACCTGGTGGGTGCTTTTATCTTTTTTGGGCGGTTTGTACCATTTTATATGCCTCTACGCTTTGATACAGTGTGTAGGTGCACTCAGGTCTTATGTTCAAAGCAGAGGCACTGATGTATTTTTCAGTATATATTTCACGTGGTCTTAAATACGGTTTTATTATGCATAAATTTGGAATCACAGTCATGTTTTGATTCATTCATATACTTTATTATTTTCATTTATTTTATTTACTTATTATTATTTTTTTTTTGGGAGGATACAATTCTAGCATATGATGGGCACATAGATTGTTTCTGTGTCCTTTTAGCGAGTATTAGGTCAAAAAGGTCTCTGATCATTGGATTTTTTTTGATATGAATCCGCAAATGAGAATTAATGTCTCAGTTGTCTGATTCGGACATGAGGTCACGATAGTCGCTAGATGCAAAACCTCATGTTGGCAGCTTTGCATATGAAGAACTCATATATGTGATAAGGAAGATACAGCCTTGCGAAGCGAAGTTAGGGTGTCGTATAGCATAATATAAGTTGCAGAATAATCAGGTACTTTTTTTTTTCAATTTTATTCGAAAGGGTTACACAATGTTTGCTTGTATAGAAAACAAATATATCTAGCATAATTAAAGTAATTTTTCTATTGAGCATTTATGTGATATTAAGAAAATATAGCGAGCACAGAACGTCGTAGTCATCGGTGTTTATGTACGCGACTAATGGAATAGCTGAAACTAATGCATATCATAGTATTACAGGGTTTCGGATGGCTACTAGGATAAAAGGTCACATATAAATTATATGCATAGGAAGTCTCACTGACTGCCATCTGGCAGTCTGGTACCGATGTTCGCCCCTGCCTGCTGTGGGGCGCTGGTCATCCCTCTCTGGAAGGAAGGGAGGGATCGGTGGGGATTTGTAGGTAGCTAACTGACCTAGTGTTCGTTACGTACTGCTCGACGATACCATGCATATAGGTTCTCGCCACTTTCTGGAACTGATCGCAACCACGGCTTACGTGATGCGATACCAACACGCGAGAGCCGAAGCATAGTGCTGGGATTTACTCCCTGGCAAAGTCCAGCTATTGACTATACTAGTCGCTTCGAGTATATTTGTGGGAATTCGCGCGTCGTGTAGTTTGGTCTGTGGTTGCTACACCTACATCGACTCTCAGAAGCGTTTGACGTCGGTGTCATGCGGGATCGCTATGGGATGTTCCTGAGAGCTCTAGGGGAATTCGCGTACATAGATTATGCGCTTTAATGCAATGGGCCTTTATTACTGGTAGTCTTGAGAAAGTGCTGTAAAGTGTGGTGGGGTGCTGTCGAATTTCTCCTCTGTTATTCCAGGGGTGATGGCAAGGCTGTGTCCTGTGCATCCCGAATCCCTTTTCAAGCACTGTATGGACTGGTATAATGGGTTAGAGCTTACGAGGCGCTAAAGTCAGTGGTGGAGCAAATATATAGGCAAATATTGAAGGTCTTCAATGAGCCTATCCTATGAGTCGGCTTGAGTCACTGTGACGGCATCTTGATGCATTTAGGCGATGAGGGGGCGAAGCCTAGGCCTAGAGGTCTCCTGGACAAGTAGCGCAAGATTCAGATATTTGGGGCCTGTTAGGGAACCGAGTTCAGTCGATCCATGGTCTTGTCGGGCGAGGATGTTTTATAGTTACAGACGAAGATTTAGTCGTATCTTGGGTAGCGTATGCGGGCATATCTCTGGCTGGTCGAGAGTGCCACCAAGACGTCAATAGTTATGGAGTTGGTGCTGGCTGTAAGCAGGAGTCGCATGATACTCAATGCAAGGCAAGAGTGTTTGGTGAGTATGTCGGTACGCCTATGCTAGAAGGACCAAGTCTGTATGTCTTGCAAGGGCCTTGATATCTGCCTTAGTTTGCTACTAAATGGAAGGCGAAACCTGGACGCTTTCCAGTGTCGTTGGAATCTCGTGCGTGATGTCTTTTGTAGATAGAGTTCCTATTCGCTGACTCATGGGGTATAAGCAGTTGGCATGGAACACGTGTCGCAACGCGCGGTTACAGCCGTGAGACTGGCATGGGACCTGTACTCGCCAGACTCAGTGCTATATGGGCACGCTAGCTCGTCTCCCGTGTGGACTTGACTGCGCTGTTGCCATCATGTTGATCTCTCTGGCTGAGGAGCAAGCCCTAGTGTAAGGAGGGCTTTGTGAGTACTTATCGCATGGGAGATCATGGGCTTGGGCTAGCTCGACGAGACCTTGTCGCGAGAATTAGAGAATGGAGTCCTGGGCGCTGCCTTGGAGACACTGCGGGTCCTGCTAGGGATCGACTGCGTGTCTAGGAAGGCGAAGTGTGGATGTATGTGCGCGTCCTCCTGCAGTCTGGCGTTAAAGCCCCTTGGATGTATGACGATGATAAGTAGAGTGATATGATATTATATATAGTAGATGTTTTATATACTATAATTTGTAATAGTGTATATAGTATATACTTAGCATATATAATTATATATAATAGTATATTATCTATACTTATATAAAAAAAAATAATATATATATATTAATATATAATACCCCACTCCACACACACAGCACAACACACACACAACATATATATAGGTGATATATATATACTCTTATAATATATAGTATACTTTAATATATATAGTATTATATTTATTAAAACACGAGGCATTTTCATTCGGATATCAAATTGTGTCCACCGGATGGAATCTGCATAATACAAGAGAAACCGTTTGTTAAAACACGTATGAAGCAATACAAATAGTCTAATATAGCATAACTCAAAGCATACTAGTAATACACTTACACACAGAAGCCAAACACACGTCTCATGTCCGTATATACACTTTAATGGTACTTGTATGTTAATTAACTGATAACGATAATGCAATTACCTCTATGGTGCGTCTAAAACATACGTTTTTTTTTGTGTTTTTTGTTTTTCTGCTTTTTTTGAGGTTGGGTGTGTGTGTGTGTGTGTGTGTGTGTGTGTGTGTGTGTGTGTGTGTGTGTGTGTGTGTGTGTGTGTGTCGTGGTATTCCTTTATATGTGCTATATTAGACTATAATATGCAATGACTGTAGTATCTGCTATCATAGTAATATGTGTATGAATGTGTATATATATAGGTATCTGATATTATAGGAGAGTTATATATTCGTTAGCGCACTCGATACCCCACTCGTCGTCGTCTGCCACCTATCACAACACAAGGCTGGCTAGGCTTAGACGCGCTATTCATCAGGGTCGATGACACTGAAGCTAGCTCGAGATGCAGCACACGAGTCGACCTTCACGCGTGCCCAGAAGCACCATCACGGTGATACTGGCCTAAGTGGCGAGGGCAGGGCTACAAATAACATCAATAATGATCAATTTCTTTCCTTATTTACACTAAGTTATTTAGATATTACAGGGGACACTCACATGTACATCGAAGCTGCACGGTAGCTGAAGGCTTTATAACTGGGCATACACAAATTTTTATTCAGGTCGCAAGGCAACAGCTGACCGATGTGCTTCACAGGAGCTAGCAGCCGCAACTCAAAAAGTCCTGGCTCTGGCTTGTTCCTCTCGCTTCTGGCTCCGCTCACAAGTCCAGCTGATAATGTTTGCCCGAGTCGCCTTGCATGTTAAGCACTGCCAGGTCGTTTCTTTTGCTTATGTTAACATCATTTTTTTTGTGTTGTTTTGTTTGCGCAGCAGAACTAAAGAACTTCCATTCTGGCTATAGCACTATCGCCCCGTCCGTCTATCTAAGCCGGTACTACCCGTCTGGCTCTGACATAACTAAACATGAAGAGCAAATACAGAAAATTATAATATTAATTTTAGATTGCCTCAGGACATAACAAAATTCTTGGGGGGGGGCAAACAAAAGTAACCGTAATTGAAATCAGTTCTGCAGATAAGCACAAAGAATCTTCATCCTCAGCGCTGGCTTTTCTTGCTCTCGCTGGTCGCTCTGGAGGCGGTGTGGTACCCAAGAGGGTATCTTCTGCGCCCCAAGGACTGGTTTCATGGTCACCATTGACAGTTTGTTGGCACATCGCGCGCTCACTGTCCTAAATGCTCAGTCCTCTGAATCTTCGTTCACGTCTGGGCCTACGTCCTCATTCGTCCGTCTACTGGGCTAACGTCTCTTCTTTTTGAACGATAGCGCCTCAGGAGTAGCTTCTGGCCATGGTAGACCAGCCACGGCCGGGCCTCACGTGGACAACGCTTTACGGTCGTCTCTACCTTGCAAGGGGCCCTCTGGTGCGAATTCGATATGTGAAATCGAGAGGGCCGCTACCTGACTGTGTATGGCGCCTTCCCAGGGGCGCTGTAGCTTCGGTCGAGAGCCCTGCGCTTCCGACGGGCGGGTTTGCATGCCACACTCTATCACGCTATTTGTAGCAAAAAAAATCAACAAAGCCAGCAAATAGCTCACTTCCAGGCTTATGCGCCTGTCATAGTAGTGCTGCAGCTTCATGGCATGGCGGCTACTTGAGGTCTTGCTTACGAATTCGTCGTGCATACTTCCAGCCAGGTTAGCGGAGCTTCCAGGGTGCGCCAAGTCCTCGAGGATAGTCAGGGCGAATCGCGCCGAAAAAACAACCAAAAAAAAAAAATAAACGGACTACACCTAAACAAACTCTTTACTCAACGACGCTCTTCTGGATGCTCCACTTCGCTCCAAATGTTGTCCCAGGACTTTGCCTATCAACTGGGCACCCGTTCTGGGCCTTATCGGAGAAGTTTGACTACCAACACTGTACTAACACTCTCGCGCCTGTCAACAAGGCTTCGTCGCCCGAAACCGCTAGCGTGAGCCATCAGCCCAGGCTGCATGGTAGGTTTTTGAATTGGGCTCCATCGAGGGGCCGCTACTCGGCACCTGCACTCTTGCACGTCGACCACCGATTCCTAGACTCTGTGCCATGGGGCTTAATGGTGCAGTCGCTCAGGCCTTATGTTTTTGTGTAAATACCTTCTGCACAGCTCAACCTCTGGAAGCACGAGGGCACATCTTCTCCGTTGGCACCGCTCACCCTTTCCGTTCAAGGTCACTAGCACGTCCCTCTCACCATTACTTCTTGGGCGTGCAGGTAGTCAGGCCCTAGGCAGGCAGTGGGCTCGTCAGATCGGCTCACATACACCGGGGGGCAGAGCCGCACTGCCTTTTCATGTTAACCCGATGTTCGTCACAGTAGTACAAAGACCCGCCCGCTGGCGATGGACACATATATGTTTATTGACATATATTTGGATAGGAGCGTGTATATGTGGGCATGTTTAAGATTTTTATATTATTTGTATATAAAATTAAATAAATAAATATGTATAATATATAATATATAATTATCCTATAGTATCTAGTGGTATTATTTTTTAAGCACCGAAAAAAACCACACACGAGATGATGTTATACTTATATAACATTACGACATACAACACCTAATTAAAAAAGGCATATATTATGATTAACTACTAATACAGAGACTACACCAAAAACACACATACATTGTGTGTGCTGTGTGGCGCGTCCGTGTCGGGTGCGAAATATATAAAATAATATTAATATATATGATGCAAATAGGCATTTATATATTTTTTTTTCACATGCCATTCATTCCACTGCAGGACATAGGGCTCTCTCTCATATTGCCTTATGAGAGTGTTATTGTATGTAAGTATACTATGGTATATACTATATATATTTATATAATTATATGTATGTGGCATGAATATATTATGAGTAATATATTACTAATACGATATGTATATGGTTTATATATATAGATATCATATATGTGATATATATGTATATATTCAAAACATATATATGCATATATATAAAACATATATAGAAAAGCATATAATCTATTACGCATGTTTATATTATATATAATTACTATTATATCTAATTGACTAATTATATAGTATAATATGTATTAATATATATTCATATAATGTATTATATATAATGGATTAGTATATATTATATATAATTTAGGATATTTTATAAAATATATGTATTATGTACATATTCTTGTACTATGAATATATTTTATTAATTATTTGTGGTATTATATTGATAGTGTAGTCTGTGTATATAATATATAGTGCATATTATACATATATATATACCATATCATATAGCATAAAACGAGTGTAATACTTGTGGGAATTATTAATATATATAAATGTATAAGACATAATATAATGGTTTATATTATATTATATATACATATAATTATACTTTTTTAATATATATATAATATAGTATATACTATATATAATTATATTATTGTGTGTGTGTGTGGTGTGTGTGTGTGTGTGGTGTGTGTGTAGCAATAGCATATCATATGCATATATAAAGCACATTATATTATCATATATGGCATGATTTTAGGTACATATCGATGAGGCATTGATATGCTACATAATACACATATACATATATATAAGCACAAATTGAGCACACGCGCTACAATACACTATAAACATTCTGCATAATTACTATGGCATAGGACATACACACGCGCACAAAACATAACAGAACACACATAGTATAAATATCATACATAACGTAGCATATATTGTACATAGAGTCAGCACCCACACACACAGCACATATCATATATATATATATGTTTAATATAATATATGACTACTTAGGATGATCTATATTAGTAGTAATATAATATAATAGTGTTATTACGTATATATATATATTATATATATGATACTTATATGAGTATATAATATAGTATTTATGCAATGTATCTATTCTTCATGTATGCTATCTATAATAGTGTGTATAATATAACTCTTGTATGTAGTCATATATTAGGCCCTAATCTAATTGCATTATTATATACATAAATTAGACCATATTTATAAATATACATATAATATATTATACCATATATGCTATATGTATAGTATTATTATTAGATATACATATAATAATTATCTCGACCCAACTATATACTAGTAATGAAATTATATCCTATACTATATAGCATTATATCTATTCATTATTAGTATACTACGATTATACTAGATATCTAAAATTTATAAACGTATACAAATATCTATATTATATACACAGCTATATCGTACTACATGAATATAAATATTATGTTAATATAGTACAATATATATTAGCTAGACAGGAAAGCCTATAGTATATACATATAGTCCGATATCTATATTTAATATCATACAGTATTATACCTATCTTATAATGGATGATCTGATATAATATATATATATATGATTATATATAGTATATTATATATTGTAGCTCACTACACGACATATGATGTGTATATTATGTGTAGCATATACCTACTTTATATGTATTATATTAATGTTTATTATGATACATAGCATACTTTATGTATAGAATAGATAGCATCTATATAACACATCGGTGTAGTGTGTTTGGTGTGTGTGGTGTGTGTGTGTGGTGTGTGTGTGTGGTGTGTGTGTGTGTTGTGTTGTGTGTGTGTGTGTGTGTTTGTGTGTGCGCAGTGTGGGCGTGTGTGTCTCCGTGTGCGTGTTGTGTGTTATGTGTATGTGGTCCCATTGATTTATGATATATATATATATATCTATGTATGATATTAATAGTATGATTGATTATGAATAATGAAATCTATAATATTAAGAGTAGTAGTTAGAGAGTAGAGGGTTAGACCGGAGAGAGGGAGAGAGAGAGGAGCAGAGTAGAGAGAGAGATTTATAATGTATATAGGTATTATAAAGATAAATATGATAAATATAATAGTATATAAATATATATCTATATCTATATTAGAATTTGTATTATATAAAATAGGCATATATAAATTATATATATAGTTATTATAAATATATATTTATATATTACTATAGTAGTCCTATATTAGTATAGTTATAGTATGTATATTACATATGCAGGCATGTCTATGTATATATATTGTATGTATGTATGCGCGACAGGGACACACCACTACACAAGTCATCACATTCGGACTACACACCTACTAGAGCACAGCACACACCACACCACACATCACAGGCACACGACACAAGTGTGCGCATCTACAACCACTACACTCCATATACATACACATGTCACACACAACACTACACACACACTTACACATCTACAGAATCAGCACAGGCCACCACATCAACAAAAAAAACAGCACACACGATATATATATTATATATTAATGAAACTACAATAATTATACGTACTCTATCTATAGTATATTAATATAATATGTATACTATATATGTACATTATGTGTATATGATATTGTATGTTTATCTGATAATTGTATACTATATTGTATATATAGTTATGTTTAGTATATTATTGTATATATGTTTACACAACGTACTAGCAACACACTACACACATGCACACCACACATCACTAAACACACACTACACGACACACACAAACAGCATATAGGTATATATATTATATATATATATTTAATATATGAAAGATGATGATGATAATCCTTCATCTATTCATATATATATTCTATAATAGTTGAATAACTCCTTATCTTATATAATATATATAGTTATCTGTAATATAATACACACTACACGCACACACATCAAGCCCACACACACACACACTACACACACTACACACATTACAGCAACACACATATATAATATATATATATATTATTTATATTATATATCTCATTAGATATATATCTATATCTCTATATTTATGTGTGTGTTGTGTGCGTGCGTGTGTGCATGTGTGTGTGTGTGTGTGTGTGTGTGTGTGTGTGTGTGTGTGTGTGTGTGTGTTGTGTGTGTGTTAGTAGAGTGCTGTGTGTGTGTGTCGTTGTGTGTGTGCGAGTGAGTGCCTGTAGCGGTGTGTATGTGTTATGTGTCATATATAATATAGATAGTATAGAGTATTATATATATATATATTATATACTCGTTAATATACTAGTATTT
>NC_051387.1:26081467-26083711 GCF_015228065.2 Penaeus monodon
TGCAATGCAGATCAAAACTCTGAAAAAAAGGGGTTTTGCAAGTCAGAACGCAAGCTCTCTTTGCGAACCGTTCACCCTTTCCTTCAATGAAAATGTTGGCAAAAAGTGAATAAAAACGGACTATGCCGTGAATTTTCCCTCGCTCGCCCCCAGTCATCATGAATTTAAAGCAAATCGATCCTTTCATGCAATAAAGTTTAGTGTTCTTGGAAAGTTTGTCATTTATGAATGTGGAGTCAATTCAAATTTTGGGTAGGGGGAAAAATTTCAGCGGGCAACTTTTACGTCGCAGTGGATCTTTACGGGGGTTGGAAGTTTTCTTTTCACTAGGGTATTGTACACTAAGAGCCCGGCAGAAGAAGAAAAAGCAGAAAAAACTGTGTTTTGTTTAAAATCAGGAAGCACACAAAATGTATTATTGAGATACAGAAAACACAAATGGCTACTTTATTGTCTAAGAATTAAAAAAAAAAACGTTTTTTTAAAACTTTCAAAAGAAAGGGGTAAAATTTTTAAAGAAGTTTTTTTCCATATAAAAATTTAATTGTTTGTTTTTAAACACAAGCTATAAAAATTTTAAGTTTTCTTTTAAAAATTCTTCCCCGGGGTATAAAAATGATTATTTAAAATAAACCCTTTTATTTTTTTTATAATAGCATTATAATTTTTTGTGGTATATTTTAAAAGGAGGTTTAGTATGTTCAGAAACAAAAATTCATTACAATAAAACCCTTTTATGTGGGAACACACCGCACAAAAACCCCCACACAAAACACACACACACACACAAAAAAACCCACCCCAAAACCCAAAAACCCACACCCAAAAACACCTTTTTTTTTATCCTTTTATTTTTTTTTTATTTTTTTCGGAGTTTTGTACCCGTTCCGCATGATACTTAATTTTAGTTTTCATGTTTTGATGCTCTTGGGGGTAGTACGGTAGGGTCCCCCGTTTCCCTTTCCCCGGGGAGTGCCCGGGGTTTTCTTTTTCGGAAACATTCCTCTATTTTATCCGGGGTTTGGGGCCAGCACTGACTTTGGGGGGGCTTGGCCACCGTGGGGGGTGGGAATCGGGGAAATTCCTTGCCCAAGGGAACAAAACCACCGGCCGGTGCCGAACCCCCGAACTCAGATTTCCGTCGTGACATCTTTAGTCCCGGGTCTAACCATTCGGCCCCCGGGCCTTGGGGATATGGGCTTCCATGATTTTTTCTTGGCAATTAGAGCGGGGTGTGCCAGTGCCTGCCGCCCGGGTTTTTTTTTTTTTTTTTTTTTTTTTTTTTTTTCTTTTCTTTCTTCTTTTTATAGATCCCGTCTCATTTACCCGGCACTGACTTGGGGTGGCTTTGGCCCCCCCGGGCTAGGGAGGCAATTGAGGTTTTAATTCCTTGCCCAAAAGGGGAAAAAACGCCCCGGCCGGTACTAACCCTCGAATCAGATTACCGGGACAGCTTGAGTCCGCGCTAACCATGGGCACCGCGCCCCTATATATTATATATAAATATAAAAATATAATATATATATAATATATATAATATATTATAATTTTTAATATGTGTATGTATGTAGTATTTTTAAAATGCTAGTATAGCATATATATCCATATAAAAAATTTTAATAAATAATAAACATAATATATAATATATAATATATAATATTATATAAATATATAAATACAGAAAGGTGTGTGTACACTATATATCTAATAAATTTTTTATATTTTAAATATATATATATTATATAAAATATATTATGTTAATATAATATATATATATATTATAAATATATATGTAATTATATATAATATATATATAATAATTTTATATTATAATATAAAAATATTGTGTGTGGTGTGTTGTGTGGTGTGTGTGTGGTGGTGTGTGTTTTATATACGTTTTTTTGTTTTTTTATTTATGTATATGTGTATATAGTATATATTTAAAATTAAAACAATTATTTTTTTAAATATATGAAATGATGTATATTATATGGTATATATGTATACATATGTAGTCTTATGTATTTATTTATTTATGTGGTCTATAGTTTTTGGGATGTGTAGTTTTTTAAAATATTTTAAACATATTATTTTAAAATGTAAATATACATATATACGTAATTTGTAACTATTATAATATATGCAAAAATAAAAATACAATACAAAAAAATAAAAATGGTTTTTGTATATATATAAAATAATTTTAATTTAAAAATTATATATATATAAAAATTAAGGGGGGGT
>NC_051387.1:26083811-26086311 GCF_015228065.2 Penaeus monodon
TGATGTGTGTGTATATGTGCCTGTTGCATATACTGTATAATGTATTTAAATGTATGTACATCTATATACTGGTTAGATATATATATATATATATATTATATTATATATATATATATATATAATATATATAATAAAATGTGTGTAATATATTATATGTTGTGTGTGGCTATTAAAAACTAAATATACTTATTTTAATATATGTGAACACACTACATATATAGGACACACAACACACACACACACACACACACACACACACATATATATAATAAATAAAAAATATAATATATATATATATATATATATATATATACAATATACATTATTACATACACATATATGTATATATATATATATATATTTATATATATATATATATAATATATATAAATACACACACACACACACACACACACACACACACACACACCACACACACACACACACACACACCACACACACACACACACACACACACACACACACACATACACACACACATACATACACATATAAATCACATACATACATACATACATATATATATATATATATATATATATATATATATATATTATATATATATATATATATATATTATATAGTATGCTTTATAATATACATACATATATATATATATATATAATATATATATATATATATATATATATATATATATATATATATATACATTCTGTGTGTGTGTGTGTGTTTATTCATACATGTCTATATAATATTTTCAGTACATACAATATATATATATATATATATATATATATATATATATATATAATATAAATATACATATGTATGAATATATAAATATATCACAAACACAACTATATGTATGAATGTATACATATACACATACACACTTCTATGTGTATATATATACATATATATGCACTTGCACATATACATACATACATATATATATTATGTATATATATCAGGCTTGGAGATAATTTTCTATTAAAAAATCCGATTTTTAAAATCTAAAGCACATTCGTTTAATTTAAATCAGATTTTCTCTATTTTTTATTTATCAGCATAAAAATACTTGGAAAGCTATATATCGTTTATATATTAGTTAAAGAAACATTCTGGAGTATTTTTACATCATGTTGCATCGTCTCTTTTTTTTTTTTTTTTTTTTTTTAACGGTAGGTTCATGTATGAGCCGCCGTGGTCACAGCATGATACTTAATTGTAGTTTTGCATGTTGTGATGCTCTTGGAGTGAGTACGTGGTAGGGTCCCCAGTTCCTTTCCACGGAGAGTGCCGGTGTTACCTTTTTAGGTAATCATTCTCTCTATTTATCCGGGCTTGGGACCAGCACTGACTTGGGCTGGCTTGCCCACTCGGGGCCTGGGTAGGCAATCGAGGTGAAGTTCCTTGCCCACTTTGTTACAAAGTTTTTAAACCTGTCAAGCAGCCAGTAACCACTGGCCAGGATTGCATCATATCTCTGTCCTGACTCCATTTTCCTGTACATATCTATGCTATAACATGCTTGGACTTGTGCCACTGTATAGTAGTGTTACAACTACTCATTCCTGAGCTAACTGCAAGAGGGGAGAGATGGCGCTGACCACAGGGCTTAATGTATCTGGTAGGAAGAGTGATCCAGTGTGGAAACATTTTATCAGAATTCCTTCATATTCATGGAAAGGATGGAGAGCTATGTGCAAACAATACAAACTTGAGTTACAAGTAGCAAGAATGAAATCTCAGAGAAATATGTTAGAAACCTACAAATTGAATTATCAGAAGATTTGGATGATCCAGGTATGACGGAAAATCTGACTCAAAATAGTTGCAACTCCAGCATTACGTAAAGCGTAAAGCAACAACTTTGGACCATTTGGTTTCAAAGACTACATCTTATAAAAAGTAAACCTTGATGAAGAAGCCCGCTAAGATGGTTTTTTGCAACCAACTTTTCATTCAGATTGGTAGAAAATCCTCAATTCTGTAAAATGGTTAGGAAGTTGCGGCCAGGAAACAATCCCCCAAACAAAAAAAACCATTGCAGACAAATTCCTACCCATGATATATAAAAAGGAAATGCAAAGTGTGCCACAGACTGAAGGATAAAACGGTATGTCTGTCTTTAGATGAATGATCTAACATTCACAACGAGTCTATTGCATGTATTACTGTGGCACCTCATATGGCGTTTATATCTAGTATACAATAACACAAGGGGCCAGTCTCATACAGCTGAATATCTAAAGAGCTCTCAAAATCAGCTATTCAAAGTGTAAAGAACATGGTTACTATGTTGTTAGCATTGTGACAAAACGCAGCTAATGTAAACAAAATTAAAAAACTTTAGAAAAGGGACATAAGCTGAAGCTGTGCCCCCGGGCTGCCTGCACATATTCTGAATCTTTAGTATTAAAGAGCATGTGTATGTAGTAAAATACTTTAGAAACAATCATTATGTTTTTGTAAGATACCCCCAGGAAGGTGGGCAACGTCTTGTTATCCCTCAGCA
>NC_051387.1:26099781-26102281 GCF_015228065.2 Penaeus monodon
CAAAGATGGCGGCAGCCTTGAGGGAGAGGAGGGCTATGACTGAGGCAGGCACGAGTGAGGTGAAAGCCGAGCCAGATGGACATGATCACTACCATGCTGGCCGGTATGAGGGAGGAAATGGGCACAAAGGGCAGAAGGAGCAGGCACAGAGGGCATACGAGCAGGCACACCATCTTGTCGAGATGCAGGGCAAGGAAGGCATAGGACCGTTCTGCCACTTGTTGAGGTGCTACAGAGCAATCTGGGCATCTGTGAATATGGAAACTCGCAGTACACGACAAGGCCTCAACAGCGTGAAGATGTGAACTGATGGAGGAGGTGCAGAACTCTGAAGGGCGAGGTTCAGGGCCTGAGGGGAAGGAAGAGGGAAAGGCGGCCGTCACGAGGTAGTAAGTGCAAGCAGAGAAGGCAGACGAGGTTCGGCAACAGATGCCAGAGTGTCAGCATTTTACTGGGGTCTGCCTGGGGTCCGTGGCAGGAAACCCCCCGGGCCTCGCAGCGTAGTGTTGAAGCCAGTGGTCGCTGCAGAAGGCTGTGGGACCCATCGGAACGTGCCTTGGGGTATAGGTGGTGGCAAAACTCGGGACCCGGGTCAACCCGCCTCGTTGCCTCCCTCACCCCCTTCCTCCCCCCCCGGGCTTGTTGGTTGACGGCTACGGGTTCTCCAACCCGCCGCCCCTCGGCCTCCAGACATTCTGTGAAGCGTAAAGCCAGCTGAGTACGACGGGAAAGGTGGCCTGGGAGGCATATGTCGCCGCAATTTGAAATGATGGCATCTGCCAAGGGCTGGACCAGAAGAGAGAAGGCCCTGCGATGGTAACAGCGCTAAGGGGGCCCCGCCAGTGGAAGTGTTGGGGCAACTGCCCATCCCAACATGCCTCTGACACCAGCGTGGTGGAGGGCTTTGAAACGCCGTGTGGGGCACCACCACCAGGCCGAGGTTATTATCGGGCCGCTTGAAAAGCGAAACTCGTGAGGTGGCGAGGCACTGTCCCAGCTGGGCACAGGCATGTGGAGGCGCTGGTAAGGAGGTTCGTACCTGCGGCTGCGGCGTGTGAAGAGATGACGTGGTCTGGCCCGCAGATTTCTTTTGTTGACGTTTGCAGGGACCAAGCAGCTGAAAATCTACGTCAAGCAGGCCACACCCTGAGGACCTGCAGGGGGGCGCTGTCGAGGGCTTGGAAGTTTGAGGTCCTTCCTGAAGGCAACAGTGGGCCTAGGGCCAGCTGCCAGCACCGCCATGACTTCGGGGGCCAGAAGGCTAAAGTGGTAGAAGATAGCATTGAGGCAAGGTGAGCCGACACTTTTCAAGGCTGTGTGGGGCGGCCGGGGTAAGGAAGGAGGGCACAGACGTAGTCGGTGTCGGAGGGAGCGGAGAACACGTCTCTCAACCAGACGGATTCTGATGCCTTCCAGCAGTGCTGCAAGGCTGTGGGCAGGTATGTCAGCATCCGAGTGCAATGTCATAAGGCTAAGGGAGGTGGTAAGGCGGAAAAACTATGGAGAAGGGGGCCGAAAACCCAGTCGTCCTCGGTTCCCGGGCCCCGACTTGGGGTAAATGCCGTCGAACCAGCACGATGCAGGTGGAGGGCTCAGTAGATGGGAAGCCATGCCGCCTGACAGTGGACACTGGGGCTGAGAAGACCCTAGTGCGGCCTGATATGTTGGCCACTATGCGACTTCCAGACGCACCACAGAGACTGTGTGGTGTCACGGGGCATTGTGTGCAGCTCAAGGGGCCAGTGGAGGCTCGTATTGGCGTGGGCAGCATGGTGCAGTGGCTGCCGGTGTATGTGGCCGATCTGGACGAGCACTGTTTGCTGGGCCTTGACTACCTGACGCAGAGTAAGGCGTGTGTCGACCTTGGACGGAAGCTGGTGAGGGTGCACGGTGAAGATGTGCCCCTGCTTCCAGTGGTTGGCTGTGCAGAGGTAGTTATGGCTGAGCGACTGCACCTTGCCCCCAGGACAGAGTCTAGAATCCGGTGTCGACTATCAAGAGTAATGCGTGGAGTAGAGGGCCTCGTGGAGCCCATCCAAAACCTGCAGCTGGCTGATGGCATAGCGGTTGGGCGGAGCTTTGTTGGACCAGGGGAGGGGTTAGTTACAGTGTTGGTAGCTAACTTCTCCGATAAGGCCCAGAAGGTGCCAGCTGGGCAAAGCTGGGCACTTGTGAGGAAGTGGATCATCCAGAAGAGTCGTCGAGGAGCGAGGAGTTGGTTGGTGTGGGGCCGTTGCCTGACTTCCTCGAGGACTTGGCGCACCGGCTGTGGCGTTACTATGGGCCAGGAAGCTACTCCTGGGGCCATGGTGAAAAAGAAGATAACGTTAGCCCCAGTAGCGGCGATGAGGACGTGGCAGACGCTGACCGAGATGAGGACGAGCATTTGGACGGTGAGGGCGATGCAACAGACGTCAGTGGTGACCATGAGCCAGGTCTTGGGGCAGGAGATACCCCTCTGGGTGCCACTTCCAATCTACCGCCGCCCACACCTCTCCAG
>NC_051387.1:26107187-26162187 GCF_015228065.2 Penaeus monodon
CTCCCCCCCCCTCCTCCCTACCCGGGGACACGGGGTTCCTTGGGGGTATCATATCTGTCTTCAAGAATAAACCAGCAAGCTAAGCCCCTTTTCACTGACCCACCCAAATCCATCTCTCGTCTCGCTCACATCTGGTGACGCGGTGCTCTTAATCTCTCGTGTCACTCATATTCTGGTGACTTGCGGTGGCCACTCACTTACATCTGGCGAAGTGGTGCTCCCAACCTACGTTGCCCGCTTACACATATTATATACATATATACATATAAATACAAATATATTACACATATGTATACATATACATACATATATATCATATATATCATAGATATCTACATATATATACATATACATACATATACTACATATCATACATATACTTGCAAATATATTGCATATATATACTTTTACGTATATATACATATATACAAAAACATATATACATATATTATATATTACATATATATACATATTACATATATATACATATATATCCACATATATACATGTATATACATAGATAGACATATATACATAATACATATATATACATATATATGCATATATATACATATACATATATATACATATATACATATGCATACATATACATATATATACATATACATATATAGATATACGCATATACATATACATATACATATTTACATATATATACATCATACATATATACGTATATACATATATATACATATATATATGCATATATATACATAATATACATTTACATATATACATATACATATATACACATATATATATACATATATATACATATATACACATATATACATATATACACATATGTACATATATATACATATATACATATATACAAATATATGCATATTTATTCATATATACATATATATTCACATATACATATATATACTTATATATTCATTTATAAAATATTCATATATATCTACATAAATTTACATATATACATATAAAACATGTATATACATATTGTGACATCTATAAATAGTGAAATCTGCCTGAGCCGGGTGACATCCATTAACAAAGTTTGGCTAGGCAGCTGCTGACCTCCTGGGTCATGCCCTCACCTTCGGCGATAACGAAAACGCCTGGAGGGGGTAGCCGGGGCAACAGCTGTGCCCCCCACGCCCGCAGGCTGGAAGTGACCCAGAAATACCCGAAGGAATCAGTCCGGTCCTTTCCCTTGAACCGCGAACAACCTTCCTCCAACCCGTAGGAGCTGACGCCGCCTCCGCCACGCTACCGCGTCAAGACCCCTTTTTAATCTACGTGTCTTTTCCCTCAATAAAGCTGAGAAACAGTTACTGACGTTTTCCTCTGGACCTGCCAGATAATATAGTGGTTTTTCTAGTATCATTCAAATTAAGACCATTATAGCTGGTGTTCAGGGGGGTAGACTCACTTTTCCGGCCTCCGCTCGAAATCGTCGTCAGCAGCCTACAGGACTACGTAAGTACACAAGGTCATTTTCTTTTTCCGTGTCCCCCATTTGTGTGCTACGAGCCAATCATTTCTTAAGTGTACAAGTGCTTAGGTCCGTAGGGAATGGGAAGGTCGGGGTTTTGGCGCGTATACGGGAATTACTGAGAGTATTTTTCCTTTTCATCTGATAACAGTCACAATATTTTTAAAAAACTGAGGATTTTTTTTTTGAAGGCTGTTAAATTCATTTCTCTTTTCCATTCTCTGATGAGCTCTCCTCCTTCGAAAAAATACTCGTTGCAAAAAAGTCGATTGTCGTAAGGGCTCTGCAGACTTCGCTAGGTTTCTCCCCTAAGGACTCTGACTTTCTCTTACTTCTTCTCGCTCATCTTTTTCCTACACCATCTATTTCTGAATTAGTCTCCCCTCCTTCTCTCGCAACACAAACAGAAACTATTCTCTCTCCAACTCCACCCCTCTCCTCTAAACCTCACCCTTGTTAGGGCTGCGGCAAACATGAATCCCGGCATGGTTCCCACGATGTACAATGTTGCTTCAAAATTCTCGGGTTCAAACGTCTCTGTTGACCAATTCTTTGCGGATGTGGAAAACAGTAATCCATTCAGGGGTTAGAGGGGAGTCCGAGCATTTTGCTAAAATCGTGCCTCGTGGCGGCCAGATGCGCCCTCAACCCACGAAATCCCGAGAGTGGCTGAGGCGCTCGATTTTTTAATCATTTGCCGGAAGATCAAAAGTCGTATGGAATGTTGAAGAGTATTTTCACTTAAAACATTTTCGAGGCGGACAGAAAATCACCATCTACGACTCGTAGATTATTAGAATCAAAACCCACTTCCTTTTCTAAAAATGATCTTTCATCTTTATCTAAATAAATTTCGCGTAAAGCTTATGCAGTGGGCGCAGTCTATCCCGGGATCAAAACGCGTCGGTGTGTCTGAAGCAGTGTTTTACTCAGAGCACATCGCACGCGGCAGTTCTTGAACATTTTGCTAAAGCGTGGTTAGTGTCTTCAATCTCTCCAGCTGTGCGCAAACGAGTTTGGGATAAAGTCGACAGTGCTTCATTCGATAAGCTTCCTGAAGTCCTCGCGAATGAGATGTCAGACAAGGGGTGGAAATGTGCAGGTGGTTGCAAATGTGGTTAGAAAAGGAAAAACAAGGGTATTAATGCCAAATATAACAGTTTCGGGGCGGAATGAACCGCGGCGTGAACCGCCAGTGCGGACGAAGGCGGGAAATAACGTGCCTCCCCGCCCCGCGTACCGCTGCGCTGAGCAATCCCCCTCCCCCAAACCCTCGGCGTGCGTATCCGGAGCCTCCCTCTGGAGCGCAGTACTTTGTCGCGCCTTCTCCCTGGGTGACTGCTCGCAAAAACCCACGACCACATGGGGCTAACTAGGCGCCGAAACCTGGGCAGTGTCGTAGATGTTTAAGGCTGCATCGTCCGTCTAAGGGGCTCTGCTAAGCAGTTCTGTCCGTACTGCAACAAGCAGGGTCACGCGTTTAATGAGTGCACGTGGTTTCCGGATCAGGTAGTGATCACCCTTAAATTCATCGCGAGAATAAACACGGACGGTGCTTATAGTAAGCGGGTGGTTCTTTTTTAGAGGAAGACATGGCAGGGTTTCGAACCGGGAGAAGAAGTGCATTGGTCTCCTTTGTAGTTACGTCGTCTTTTCGGCCCTCGTGTCGTTAGTGCTGGTATACGAACACAGGAACGGGCCCCCTCTCTTACCTGCTAAACTTAATGGAAGTCGCATACTCCTTCATTGATACAGGAAGTTGCGTCAGTCTCGTGAGTGATGGGTGTTAGGAGTTTCAGCTCTCGTCGGGGGTATCGCCAGCCAAGGTTTGTGTTAGGGGTGTGACTGGATCTAAGCTAGGTGTAGCTGGAACTACGATGTAAGATTGAGGTTGGAAATATATTTTTCCTCATCAGTTCGTCGTAGTGAAGGGTTACCATAGTTTCCCCGGCCATTTGCTCCTTGGCCTTTGTTTTTTCTATATCGTTCTGGTATGGTTCTGCGACCGCAGCAGAATGAGGTGGAAATTCAAAAGTTGATGTTTATAAGCTAATTGAGCGAGTTCCATCTGGAAACACCCAGACCCCTTTCACCCTAGCATGCTTGGTTCCGCTCTACCACAAACAGCGACACGTCTCGGTTGTGCCCTTTCCCATCATACACGACCACACACGGACACATGACTCTCCTCTCCTACTCGTCCTCCCTTGACCCCTCCCCCTACCTCCCCTGTCTCTTCCCCGCAATACCTCCTCCCCCCTATCTCCCCTCCACAACCGATTCTATCTCCCTCACGTTCCATGACTTCTACGAGTCCTTCTAGGTCCACTCTATTCATCAGGGGAATGTTTCCCCTCAGCATGCTACAGATACCTCACGCACACATCACGCGGCCACATCTCACACATCATCCCCCCTCATCAAAGCATCGAATGGGGTTGACAATGATGGTTTGGCGCACTAGTGGCGCGGGAGTCTGTAGTAATTCCCCCTTTTTCCATGACGTTCTGGTTAATGTAACGGCTTCGGTTGGTAAATATGGCACATGCTTGGTCCCCCCTGAGAATTGTCGAGTAAAGGGGACAGGTGTTCTTCCCTCTCTGTATCCCTTGCGGAGGGGAGTGCGCAAGTCCATGTGATGAACTTAACACCTGCCCCCTTTGTCTATTAATAGTGGTGTCAGATTAATAGATTGTGAGGTCACGGATCTCCTGATAGCTGAGTTTGAACTGCCTGCGTCAGCTTTCCTGGCGCTGTTTCTTCCACGTCCCACGATTCAGCTAACCCATTCTCTACAGCATTAGCAAAAGCTATGCAGGGGCCATTCGCATTAGCGAGGGTAAGGAGATACTAGGCAAGTTGTTAAAACAATACCCCGACATTTTACCCACCACGGACCGTCCGTTAGGCAGAACGCACATGGTAGAACACTCTATTACTCTAGAGCCTGGATCTAAGCCCCGTGTATATTCCGGCATACAAAATTCCGCACAGCAGGCGTCAGATTCTAGAGGAGGAAGTGCGCGGTATGCTGCAGCAAGGGCTGATTCAACCTTCGACTAGCCCGTGGTCCGCCGATGCTGCTGGTGCCGAAGCGTCAGCATGGTTTTCGTCCTGTTTGCGATTTTCAGGGCCTGAACAAGGTGACCTATTCCTAACCTTCGTCAGCTCTTGCAAGACATTGGTGGAAAGAGTAAAAGGGCTTCTCCTCCATTGACCCTGGCGAAAGGTTTCCTTCAGGTCCCCCTGGCAGAGGACAGCCGCCCATACACTGGGATTCTCGACGCATGTGGGTCACTTTGAGTTCCTGGTGTCACCTATGGGTCTCAGGAATTCACCTCTGACGTTTAGTCGTCTTATGGCTCCGTCCTGCAGGGTTTGATTTTAATGATCAGGTGCTAGTCTATTTAGACGACATTTTGGTTTGTTCACCTTCGATCAGGGACCATGAAACGCGTTGCGCAGTGTTTTTCACGGCTTTCGGATGCGGGGTTTTAAAAATTAATCCGGCTAAGTGTAAATTCTTCCAGTCGCGTTTAGATTTCCTCGGTCATTCTGTTAGTGCTGCAGGTATTGCCCCTAACGAGGCCAAGGTAAAAGCTGTCAGTATGTTCCCCATTCCTCTGATGCAACACAGGTAAAGTCGTTCCTGGGGTTAGCAGGTTTTTTTTAGACCGTTCATTAAAGGGTTTTGGAGGATCGCTGCACCGTTGACAGACCTCCTCAAGAAAGATGTCCCCTGGCGCTGGGGCGAGGAGCAGGTCAACGCATTTTCAACATTACAACATTGTCTATCGCACGCTCCCGTTCTTGCATTTCCGAGGTTTGATCTCCCCCTTTATTCTCCACACAGACGCGTCGAATGTTGGGCTAGGAGCCGTTTTAAAAGCAGGAGCCACGAAGGGAATCTGCGTCCTATCGGGTTGCTAGTAGGGTTCTCACTAGTTGCAGAGAAAAATTACTCGGTCACCGATAGGGAGATGTTGGCGATTGTATGGGCTCTTAAGTACTTCAGAGATATTATACTGGGGTACAAGGTCATGGTTCACACAGACCACTGCCGCTCACGTTTGCTTAATGGTAATGGTCCGTATGGTCGTAATGCACGTTACCAGGATATCCCTGGGCGATTTCGATGTGACTTTTGTGTATATTAGGGCCGCGCAAATGTCGCCGCTGACACGCTGTCACGTGCGCCCCAAACGAAAACTCGCAATCTTTGAAGCGGGATGACGCTGCTGATTTCCCCCCTTCATTTTGCTTGCCTTCGTCACTGTTGTGAATAGTGCTTCACAGGTTCCTCCCTTGGAACCGCTGAATAAAGACGAGGGATATGCTGCCCAGCGTGCCGACAAAATTTACGGCAGATCATTCGAGCCTTAGCCAAGGGCACGGCAGTCCCAAAGGTTAAGGGGTTGCCATTAAGGAATTTTTTCTTGACGACACGGGGCTGTTATTTCGGAGATCCCAGCCGAAGCGAATTATGGGTCGCAGACGGATCGTCCCAGAAGTCCTGGTGGTGCCGGAAATTTTAGTGCCGGTGTGTTGAAGTATGCTCATGAATACCGTGAGGCAGCACATTGTGGTGTTCATAAGGCAGTGCCAGTTGACCGTAAACCGGTTTTATTTTCCGCGGTTAGTAACGAAGGTAGCTAATCAGTCGGTCTTGCAAGACGTTTCCCCTTGTACAAGGGTCACACAAGCGATCCCGCGCCTGCACTTAAGTTCGATATTCCGGATTTTCCCTGGCAGAAAGTGTCATGTGACACTTTGTCTGGTTTCACCACATCACGGTCTGGCAACAAACACATTCTAGTGTTTGTGGACAATTTTTCTCGCTACTGCGAGTTGGTGGCGGTTCCGTCAAAGGCTGCGGTTTCACGTCACGAAAGCATTTCATGACGTAATTTGTTGCCGTCACGGCTGTCCACAATATTTAAGCTCGGATAACGGTACCGAGTTTGTAATCAGGTGTTACCACTCTCACGCAGCAGCTACATGTGGGCGCAGGTGAAAAGTTTTTGCCGTTCCGTCCACAGGCTAATGGGCATTACGGAACGTTTTTTAAAAAGATCCATTCTAACCATTTTGCGTCAAATGGTGGACGCAGCAAAGGGCGATTGGGACGTTCTTCTCCCCACCGTCCCGTCGGCCATCAATTCTACCTATCACTCTTCCCTGGGCGATAGTCCGCACTTTCTTCTCACGGGACAGGACAAGCGGCTGCCTTACGAACTCCTGGAGATGAGGCCCGCGTCCCCTCTATGCGGACAATTATGCTGAGTATTTGGGTTTTTCGGCAGCAGCGAGCGTTTCAGCAAGCAAAGGCGTTCCTGAAACCCGGTCTCGTGACAGAATAATTGAGTACCAGCATAAGATCGGGTCGTGCGAAATCTATCGGGGTCGGTTCCTTGTATTTAAGAAAAATCTGCTCATAACTACTATCGGCCTAAACTTAGTCCGTTATTTTTTGGGGCCCTACAGTTGTGGGAGTAAAGAACAACAAGGCAGAGTGCAAGTCTGTCGCTGATGGCTCTGTGCAGTGGTTCCATTTTGACGTCCTGAAGCTGGCTGATCAGTATTATGAGTGGGCGGAATCATGATTGTCCTCTCATTATCATCCTTGCTTTGATACATCATTCTTTTCTCAAATTTTCTTGCACTAGTCCTCGAGATTAGCGAGTTCGTCAGGTATATGGGGTTACTCCCGTAGGGTTTTGTTTCTATCTCTATAATTAGCTGCGATTGCATGCTATTACCTGCACCGCTCATTCTAGGACGGACCATTATCATCCTATTCATTTTCTCTTGTAACTGGTTTGTGTGATATATTCTTTATGCTGGTCGTGTGAGTGGTGAGTGAATCTGGCTCTCCTTCCAGGATGCTGTTGTCCATATTCTTTGTGGCACTCCTCATGGGGGGGAGACTCGCATCGCCTGCCGCGTAACGTGAAGGACGCACCCGGGGCTGTGATTGAGGACCTTGGGAAGGTTTTCCCTATAACAGCCATGTGGGGGTCCGGTTCTCGCTATTGCCACTCCGCAAAGCGTCCAAGCTCATGCTATACCACAGGGACCAGTTAATTTCTCTTCGTGACAACCTTACCATAGATCCTTCTCTTGATGCACATGACATTTTGCCTATTCAATCGTATCTTATCAAACGACGATTGCAGAGTTGAATTCTTTCGTAGGGGCCCCTCACTCCTACAGGTAGGGCCCCGGCGGGGATTATTCAATTTTGTTGGCAATTTTGCGCATGTACTTTTCGGAGTTGTGGATGACGACACTCTTACATCCGAATTCAGGGAAGTATAAGGAAAGCTTATCGTCTGTAGTTTTACAGTTTCGACTCATCTGCTCATGCTGTCAACACGCTCGCGCACAATGTTCAGGAATTAGCTAATGAAACAAAGTTTCTCATCTTACCTCATTAACTTTAACTGTTTTTTCATATCAGAGCACAGTCAACAAAATTACACAGCGATTGAATAGTTTGGCAACAGCCCTTATTCGTGCGCCGCACGGTGAGGTGTCGCCTGACGTGATTTCGCCTGTTGACATGGGCGCGGTACTTAAGAGGGTATCTTCATTTTCTGTCAAGACTCTTTTCCCTTTAAGACAACGCACTTGGTTTTACGCTAGCCTCAGGTCTTTCCTCACTGCCTCTGGGCTGTCTGTTATTATTCCAGTGCGTCCTTCTACTATCTTTAGGGCGTACCGCGTACACCCCTTCCCACATAAAACAAACAGTTCATATTACATGGTTCACGTGCCTCACACATTTATTCTTAGAGAACTAGGAGGTCATGCTCTATCTTTCCCTTCCTCTGACTTCTTAGACTCCTGTTTGAAGCCTACCAAGGACACTTTCGTGTGCTTTTCTTCACACATATATATACATGTATACATATATATATACATGTATACATATATATATATACATGTATACATATATACATGTATACATATGTACATATATTATACATATATAAATATGTCAGGGTTCGACTTATAAAAAAGGACGAAGGAATCAGAGCGGCCAAGGTCAACGGAAAAACACCAGAGGAAACATGCAAAAGGTCTTACTGCTAAAGGCACTAAATTACACTACAATACATACACATTACAAAATATGTACAGACACAAGCGTGTGGGAGAGAGAGGATCTAACGGGGCAGGCGAGGTCACATGGCGGAAGAGAGCACACAAGTCAAAGTCACGGGACAACTGCATAATTTTTGGCTGGTGCTTCTTTTATTTGCCGCGCCGATGTAAAAGCCCGATACCCTTGTTCCCCACGAGGCGTACGAGCCAATCGGGAAGGACCTAATCCCGCCGCTCGGAGTGAGGTAAACATCGGCGAAGGTCCAGAGTAATCTCGCAGTTGTGACATATCTCCCTTCCTTCTTCAAAATAATCTTCCAAGAGGCAGGCAACTCATCCTGCGCGTCCTGGGCAGGCGGCTCTTCCGGTGCGTCTTGGGCAGGCGACTCATCCGGCGTGTCCTGGGCAGGCGACTCATCCGGCGTGTCCTGGACAGGCGGCTCCTCCACCAGTTGTACAAGCGGACATGCAACGGCGGCTAACTCCTCCGACTTACGTGCAGTCACTGGCGTGGTGTTCACCGACGGCTGAGGCTTCCTCGACCGCGCATACTTCTTTTGACGGCCGTTCCCCGGGAGTCTCCTACGCTTTTGTCCGTCTTGCCGACAAGTTTTCCGCTGCGACGGATCCTTGGGCAGACGGATCGCGTCCAGGTGCGAACTCCGTGGCCAGTCGCTCCTCTGGCCAGCGTTCTATTCCCGGTACTTGAGTTTCCCGGACGACGTGCTCCTTCGCGTAAGGAGGGCCAGAGCAAGGCCAAAAGCGGGGACCCACGTTCCTCCATAGCGCTTGCTCTGCCTCCCGACGCCTGTCCTCTTCGCGGTTCCTGCGCTGCTCTTCCCACAGCTGCATCTGTATCTCCCGTTTCCGGTAGTACAGGGCCAGCTGCTCGCGTCTGATCTTCCCCTGCTCCTGTATGTAGTACAAAAAGACCATGCCTTCAAGGCCCACCAGTTCATCTTCCTGCACGTAGTTCCTCATGGTGCCGTTTTCCAGACTGTCTGATCCCGGCAAGATCGCCAGTGTCAGGGTTTGACTTTTAAAAGTGAAGATAGAATCAGAGCGGTCAAGGTCAACGGAAAAACACCAGAGGAAACATACAAAAGGTTTTACTGCGAAAGGCACACAATTACACTGCAATACATACACATAACAAAATATGTACAAACAGATGCGTGGGGGAGAGAGAGGATCCAGCGGAGCAGGCGAGGTCACATGGCGGAAGAGAGCACACAAGTCAAAGTCACGGGACAACTGCATAATACACTACAATAAAGGAGGGGGGCGAAACCTCTTGCATGTTTTGTTTTTGTTTTGTTTTGTCGTGTCTGGGCCTTAGTTAAGGTGGCAGTAGACATGTCTTGAAATGGATTGCCACTGCTACTGTGGTTTGGAACAAAGTATTTTTTGTTTTATGGAGTTTTATTCTTTTTATTTTGTTTTATTGTTTATTTAACAACTGCTGATCACAAACTATAGTATATTATTTAATTTAACAGCAACTGAACACAGACTACAGTATAAAAAACTAGAGAACAATGTTTGGGATTATTTAGGTATTTTATCATTTTTATTTTATTTTTACGTTATTGCTAAGAGAAACAGGGGAACGAGTTATTTATTGATTTTCTAGTTTTTATTTTTTTGTTTATTTATTTTTATTATTATTATTATTATTATTATTATTATTATTATTGCTAACTAAGGCATCAGTGAACTAAAACAAACAAGAATTAGACATGATATAATTAATGACGAAGGGGAATTGAGCTAGATAGATGCAAAAGAAGAGCACTGGGTGGAGGTGAGGTGGATAAATGAGTGATGAGTGATGTGGGTGATAAACAAGGTGGTATTAATTAATGGTTAAATTAGTTAAATCAAATTAATTGCGGAGGACGAATCAGGCGGTGTGTTTTGTCATCTTAGGGTTAGTGAAGGCTATGACAACTAAGTCTGACGGTTGTAAGAGGGGGAGTTCTAAGGTAGAGCAGGTATGAGCATAATATATATATATAAAGGTGTTGAATAAGACTAAGAGAAACGAACAAAGGCAGAAGTGGAATGCAATAACAAACAATATAACAAACAAAAACGAGGAGTTACGACAGACTAGTGAAAAGAAATGGGTAATTGAACAAATAAACAAAGAACAGAATAATAGATGGAACACAACAAATCAAAGTGAGTGTATAAGTAAATAAAAAGAGATGTGATAGGAATTAATGTGAAAAGGAGGCTCTGTTTTTTTTTCCGTAGAACATCTCCATCTTGCTCGTCCTCTGACTCGCGTGTCCGTCTTATGCAATTGCATGAATGCACTTCCATAATCACAGGCAATCGATTCAGAGTCCGTAGCAAGTTTGTAAGATGTTCAGTCCTTGAAGTCTCTCCGTTTATAATTCCCACGACCACTAGGCGGGTCCAAGCGGGAAAAGTGATGAGCCGTGGTAACAACGCCGCCGAATTTATATCTTCGAGAGGTGGCCAGCCCTCTCTCCCCCGTGATTGGCTAATCCGCGTCGCACGCAGGTGAGCTGGCAGAGCCGATGGTCGCTCTCTTTGCCATTAAAGTCTGCTGTTTGGCGTGGATTAACCAATCCTTTGGGGATTCTGAGGGTGACTTCTGATTTTATTTATCTATTATTTATTTTATTTATTTTTAACAGTATCCTAATGATAGTCCTTAATATTAGTCATGGTCATAGCTGATGTCGTGTGTATATGGGTGGGGGTGTTTTGGTTTCTGTGAGTGTTAATGTTCTGGGCCACCAGGTGTGGTTTGTGCGTGTGTTTGTCAATGATGTTGTAGTGTACGTCTTCTTGCTCGCGTAATCGGGCCCAGGTGTGTTTTGCTCGCCTGTGTAATTTTTGGCTGGTGCTCCTTTTATTTGCCGCGCCGATGTAAAAGCCCGATACCCTCGTTCCCCACGAGGCGTACGAGCCAATCGGGAAGGACCTAATCCCGCCGCTCGGAGTGAGGTAAACATAGGCGAAGGTCCAGAGTAATCTCGCAGTTCTGACACATGAATTATACATATATACATATATACATATATATACATATATATACATATATACACATATATACATATATATACATATATACATATATGCAAATATATAAATATATATACATATACATATATATACATATATATATACATATATACATATGCATATATATATTCATATATACATATATATGCATATGCATATATATCCATATATACATATATATACAAATATACATATACATATATACATATACATATATATACATATACATATATACATATAAATATAGGAGGTGGTGCTGGTTCGGCTCTCTCCAGCTTCCTTCCCTTCAGAACTACAACAGTCTGGGTCATTGCCGTCATGGCGACCATGACTGCCTTCTCGTCCTCTTCACTCTACCTCCCCAGGGCTGTTGCTACTGCTACAGCAGTCAACAGGAGAGTCATATCTTCCTCATCAAAGAGGAGTTTGTTATCTCATGGGGAGGGTTTTATAGTGCTCTTTGAACCTTTATTCCTGTGCACTTCTTCTGCACTTTTTTCATTGTTGGAAACTCCTTTTTGTTGTAGATACCCGGTGTCGGCTGGGGGGCGGCTTCCTTCCTCTTAGGAGGTCGGGGGGCCTTTTCACTTTTGTTCTTTCCCCAGACATAGATGCCTGGGGGAGCAGGAACAAAGTCCGATCGCTTTTTGGCAACCTCTTGTCGTCTGGGGGCCGCCTCTTTCCTGACAGAGCAAGCCAGGCGCCAGGCGTGATGCCTCATGGCACAGTTGGGACATTTGGCTGTTGTGTCCCCCTTTTCTTCTTTGTATGCCTTAAGGCACATCTCATTATTGTGTGCCTTACTACAGATACTACATTTAGTTTTGGCTGTGCACTTAGCCTGGTGGTGACCATATATTTGTCACTTGAAACACTGAAGTGGATCAGGCACATATGTTCTGAGGTTGTAGGTGCCCCAGTTACCCAGATCAAGGATAGTGGTTGGGCACCTTTCATGGTCACCAGGACTTGCTTGGTTGGAGTCTTCCCTTTCGACATACGGGAAGCGTCCACGACCTGTGGGCGTGATGTGATCAGATCCACATCATATGAGACTGAGAAGCCAAGTAGCTCCATTTTGACTCTCTTATCCTCGGGATTCAGTGGTGAGAGACATATATATATATTCATATTTACATATATATATATATATATATATATATACATATATATATATATATATATATATATATATATATATATATATATATATATATATATATATATATATATATATATATATACATATACATATATTCATATACATATATTCATATACATATATCCATATACATACATACATATACATATACATATACTCTCTACATCTTTCAGTTCCTTGGTGTACTGCAGGAAACTCAGGTTAGCTTGATTTTTGGGCAAGATGATCATGCCCTGATCTCTGGCTACCTGGATCGACAGCCGGATTTTACGTTGCATCTCCAATGCCCTGACCAATTGGTAGGCATTGTCGAAGCCTTCGGGTTTAGCTGGCAATTTGAATTGGGGGAAATGCCTAGGGGGTCCAGACTCTCCCTCAGAGTCTGTCTCCGGCCTCGGACGTTTCGGCCCGCCATTTCGTCTTTGGGGCTTGCTCGTGGGGGCAACAGCTGATTCGGTTGGTTCAGCTTGTGCTTTCCCTGTCAGTCAGGGAGGTCGTCTGAGGGGAACTCAGAGACCTCTCTGGCTTGGGTGCAGGCCTGGAGAAGCCAGCACGAGAGTCCATCAGTTGGACAATCTGATGGACAGACATATTGTTTTGGGATGTTTTTTCTGTCTTGTCCATCTTGACAGCAGGCATAACAGAGTCATCCTGTGCACGGGTTTTCTTTTGCTACCAGGAGGCACGTATGGCTTCAAGTAGGCTGCCGTGGTATGGGCCTTGCATGGTACTTAGACGCCACCGGCTATGAACCACTGGCACTCTCTGAAGTAAACAACAGAGGTACCGAAGTCATTCTGCACAGAATGCGCCTAGGTTACCACTGTTCATGGCAGATCATACAAACAATAGAACGTGAAGAGAGGTGTTGAATGCACTGCGGCGAGCCAAACGCCACACTTGTACATTACTTAGAGAATTGTGTGCACATGCAATTCCTGAGACAAGGCCCGCAAAACACAGCCGTCATGCTGGTAAAAAAATTATGCAAGATGCTTACACCACAGCTACAGGAGCGCCTGCTGGCAATCCCACCGCCACGGTAAGTACTGAGTGTCAGAGAACCGTTCGTTCGTTTGAGATTTGCGAAGTTCTGGCTTCGCCCGGGCCAAATGAGACAGCCATAAAAAGCTGACACATGCCGGGCCTATGGCCCGGGCGAAGCCAGAACTTCGCAAATCTCAAACGAACGAGTCGGGGCTTAACTGTCGGCGGCATGACTTCCAGGGAGCCGTGCTCTAGTGATCTCACCATGCTTGGGTTATCAACACTGGCCATGACATCTCCCCCGCTCGCGCGTTGTCACTCCCTGCAACAAAGGAGCCATGGTCATGGCAGGGTGCTGGCGGCAGATGTCACGTGTCGGAAATGCGAAACCAGGGCTTTTAGGACCTCTAGATATCAAGGGCTTTTGCTGCTGGTGGTCTAAAGAGAGCGATTTGACTCCTCCACAGCAAGTTCGACCTTGGCTTTTGCGTGATACCCTGGCTGTGTTGCGTACACCTTTCGTTGATGCCGCGTTTCTAATCGCTTGCGATTAACTTCATGCCCTGTATTCTTTCCTTTACACATTTTCGGCATTAGGATAACTCGCTTCACATTGAAGGTGAACTGGACCCCATTTTCGAGCTCGTGCTCGGACGTGGGCAGACCTTTACCTCCCGCAGGGGAAGGTGTGTCTCAGGGGCCTTAGCGTGCCTGCCTTAAGGTGCGAAGCGAGTTGCCACTCTTTGTTAGGGACTGGTCTGGCAGACCTTCTCATGACTGCCACTGAGAAATTCGTTTAGGAATTAATAGGCAGGTAGGAGCCCCACCCTTTCGACGCCTTCAAGCCACCCTTACCCTGTTCTGTCATTATTAGCTCCTGCTAGACGGAACCTTGTCCTTCACATCACCCACGCTATGGCATGACCATGGGACATGTCATAAAATTATCATACAATGGAGAGCCCATATCTTGTGAGGTGGCTCTCCAGAAGATTTTCACTCTCACTGAGGTGGCAGTCACCCACCTCTTTAAAACTCATAATGGCTTCAAAGTGACAGTGGCCAAACCTGAACACCTGACCCCATTCCTCTCGACCGAAGGCCAAAGGAAACTAAAAGATCATGGTTTACTTCCATTCCCTCACCCGAAACGACCGCAAAATGCACAGTCGTGGCAAAAAAGATCGACAGGACGATCCTCCCAAGATCGTGTGAGTCTATCAGCCAGGAAGTATCCAGCAAGAACGGTGTCACTGTCCTTGACGTATACAAACCTCCCGAGTCAGGAATCGTCAAGATTCGTGTCTCTGCCCAGAGGAAGCCCAGAAACTTCTGTCTCGGGGGATCATGATGTTTAATACATCAGTCCCAACATACAATATAAAACCAGAGTGCTTCATTCCTATTGAACAATGCTTAAAATGCTACCGCTACAATCGCAACAAACACACATACACACACCCACAGAGATGCTCTCGTTGCGGTGGCGAAGGTCACTTCTTCGGCAAATGCAAGGAGACCATCAAATGCTGCAACTACGAGGGGTCGCACATTGCAGTTAGCGGATCCTGCCCCATATGAAAAGAAACACTGAAAGCAAAACAAACTCAGATTAAAGAAAACAAAAACACTGCTCCTTCATACGTCACAACAGCCGCTACACAACCTGCTCAGACTAGCTCACCCAGATGACCTGCATCTACTTCCAGGACAACTCTGCCTCCACCTCTCCAATACAACACTTTTACTCCTAACACAAACCCAAAAATACAAGCCATTTTACACGTAGCTCTCATCGCTGCAAAATACAACGCAAAGAAATTCGCAACCATTGTCCCTATCATGCTACAGAAAAACGGTTTCCCCAGCATTGTTGTCCCAGAGGAGATCTTCGAAGACGACAACCTATACATTCCTGAATATGCCACAACACCACAGACCACAGCAACTGAGGAGACAAACACTGAACCACAGCTTCATTGCTCCACACAAAGACACCTCGTTTTGCAACCAGCACCACAACGAAACCCAAAAGAAACTGTACAAGCACTTAACATCACAAAAAACACCGATCACAAACGCAAACAGATCTCACCACCTAACAATCACGCCAAAAACCACAAAAAGGATCCCCCAATCCCGCAGCGGCTCCGAGTTCGACGTCGAATTCGTTCCCGAAGCCGGGGAAGAGCTCCCTCTCCCCTTGGAGGGAGCCGTTGCCGTGCTTCCTTCTAGGGGGCGCTTGGAACAGCGCGGGAGTATTGGGAACTGGTCTGCCGATTCCCAGGACTTCCGCCCTGCGTCCTGCTCACAGGACTCTCTCCCTGACCTTGGGGAACCGCTGATCCAGGCTCGATCACGGAACCGCTACCGGGATCAGGTGACGCCACGCAAGGTAAACCCAGGTAAAATGGGTCTACCCTGAATGGCATGCTAACGATCGTTCAGGCAAATGTAAGCTCATTTTTTAAGATCCGTAATATTTTTTACGACATTATAGAACAAGAACGCCCAGATGTGGTCCTACTGAATTCTATATGCATCACCAACGGCTATAGAATTCGGCACAACGGTTACACATCCAGGCAATCAGGGGATGGATTGCAAATGGGTTCCTGTATCCTCATAAAATCCACCGAGTTTCTCACCCTCCCACCCTGACTTCATGGCAGTCAGGATATTCACCCCACAGGGCCCCATTATCCTTTCCACTGCCTATATAAAACCAAGGACCAACTTACCTCTTGCAGATTTCAACAAATTATTTAATTATACAAACCTTACAGTCTTCTTTGCCGGAGATGTCAGCGCTGCCCACACGACACTAAACCACAGCACTACCAATGCACAGTCGTGGTAGGCAACTCTATACTATCTTTGAAACCAAAAGACTTCACTACATAGGACCCGACTTCCTCACCTCATACACAAATAGAGGAAAAGGTCGCCCTGATCTCGGTTTCGGGAACAGGGCAGTACTTGCCTATCACACACACCTACAACCCGGTCCGAACGTTGGTTCAGACCACATACCCATCATAATAAAGATTTCCACATCACTAATACTAAACAAAGAAAGAAGATCTTTCCGGTATAAACAAGCAGACTGGGAGTCATTTAAATCTAAATCAAATAATCATAACTTTGAATTTAATCTTGTAGGGCTTGATTCCCAAACAATAGATGGGCATTGGAATTACATCTTCGCCTGCATCGCCTCAACTATGATGAACACCATCCCCAGGTCTCAGTATAAGACACGCATATCATTTCAGCCATCTGAAAGGACAAAACGTCTCCTCACCTGTTTTCGAAGTCGTTTCACTCAAAATTTAAACAGATTAAACCATGTTCGATGGGACTTATCTATTCTAAGAAGACACGTCATCGATAGTCTTGATAACGACCGACAAAAATATTGGACAAATTTAGTTAAAAAGTAGAATGTAACAGAGTTCGCAATCCACGGGAATTTTGGCAAAAAAAATTAACAACTTAAAGGTAGTAACTTCCACTCCTTCTCCCACCTCATTCACAATAACGTAAAGGTTTCAGATCCCGTGGATGTTATTAAAAATGTTGAAGAACACTGGGCCCAAGTTTTCTACCCTCACCCTCCTCATCTCCTGTTCATTCACAAAATTTAAAAAATCGACACCTGGAGTCAAGAGAACAGGGTAGGAACTAACCCAGAGCCAATTATCCGACTGGATAGGCTGGACGACACCTGCGAACTCATAGCCCCCATCTCGTGTGAGGAAGTAAAAGAAAGAATAAAGAGGTTTCCTCGTAAGGCTCCAGGCTCCTCACAAATCGGACGCGACGCTCTTATTCACCTCCTGACAACCTTATACAAGCTTTGACTCATCTCCACAACGCCTCTCTCGCTTCCGGCTATTTTCCCTCTCCCTTTAAGACTGCTTTAGTGGCCCCCATCCCTAAGCCACAAAAAGACCTCACTGACCCCAAGAGTTACCGCCCTATTAGTCTACTCGAGACCTTAGGGAAAATTTTCGAAAAAATCATAAACACTCGACTAAGGTCACACAAACAATTCGGCTTTCGCTCGCATCGCCCGACGCAGGACACACTCAACATCATCACAAATTACATAAACAACAACAAAGACCGACGCCTAAAGACTGTTCTTGTCACCAAAGATGTTGAGCGAGCCTTCGACATGGTCTGGCATGCTGGACTGAAGGTCAAGCTGCACAAAATTTAATTTTCCACCTCTAATTAAAAAACTACTCTGCGGTTTCTTGATAACCGCAGGCTTAAATTAAAATTTCTAAACAAAGTTTCAGGCACCATCTCAATGCACGCTGGAGTACCTCAGGGCAGCATACTCAGCCCAACACTTTATACACTTTACACGACCTTCCAGACCCCCCACACACAGACTCACTCACTATCCTCTATGCCGACAACTGTACGCACTTAGTTCGACACGATGCGCTTTCAAGTATAGTTCAGCGCATTAATGACGAACTCGACACCGTCTCGAGATGAGAGCATAAATGGCGTATCAAGACTAACGCGACAAAAACAAAAGTTCTCTTTGTAAGACAAAAAAAAACCTACTTTCGATTTCATTTTCATATTGATTCAAAGGCAGCCTTGGCAAGAAGAACCTTACATTCGCTATATCGATTTAAAAGTGCGGCCCCACGCACGAAGCTGCATTTATACAAAACACTAATCAAACCTCTCCTCACATACACACCACTTGCACTCACACAAACAGCACACACTGATAAGCACAAACTCCAGCTTGTTCAGGAAAAAGCACTCAGATGGATCTATATGGTAAGTTGAGATCAATTTATTAAAACATCTGAACTCCACGAGGAAGCTTCTTTGCTTCCTCTGAACATCAAGTGGCGTAGGTTGGTCTGTAAACAGACCGACAAACTCCGTGCTTGGCATACAGACTGGCTGGATAGGCTCGTTCCGGCTGGAGATCGAGATTAGGCCATGATCTTTTTTCTTCGGCATGGGACGAAGAAGTGGATGCAGTTTTTTAGGCTCGGCCGCATCCTTTGAAGCCACCTCCTACTCCTTCATTTTCACCTTTCCCCTTCCCCTATCCCTTGCTTTATTTTTTGTTTTTGAGTCTTTGGTTTGTTGTGGTTTTAATTTTCTTGTGTTTTAATTTCTAATAAATAGTTTAATCTCCCCCTGTTCAGCCCTCACATCCCCGTTTTTAAATAATTTCACCTCGTCACCTTACGCTTTCGTGACTGCCATAACCTCACCCTCGCCCCCTCATTATCCTTCACCATAGCGTGGACCCTCACCATCCCACTGGTTTCAGTTTCCGGTACGTGACACTTGCTGATAGTACTCGTGCCAGGACCATAAATCCTTTGTCATAAGGATTTATGCGAGCCGAGGAAAGAAGTGTCACGGCCAGTGGTGTTAACCCAACTATGATGTGGCCGCCAGGACCGCGCCTCTCCTTAAGCCCTGCTGCCGGCGAAGGGGAACCTTCTGTTGACACAGGCGGGAATGGCCAGCCCCTGATTAGTGACCACTTCCGTGCTTCAACCCGCCTCAACAGTATAGGTTAGTCGAGGAATAGCCTTGGAGCCACGGTCGAGGAGGCCGTGCCCAGAGCACACCGCAGATGGCGCCAAAACTGTTAACTTTTATACCATCCTCCCCGGTTAGCCGAGAATCCCGCCGCTGTTCGCTATAGCGGGGTCACGGGCCGACCGCCTGACCCACTTCCCACGAGAATGCCTATGCACCGAGAGTTGGCCCGACGATCTCGACGCGCAGACTTGTGTGGCGGAGGGGAAGCACATACGCCCGAGGACACACGCACTGAACACAAAGGATTCAAGATGGCACCGGGCCACCCTCACCCTTTTCCTCCCTTCAAAGAACCCATTACAACTATTACGCCAAACTTTACCCTGCGTGTTGGGTTAAGCCCGGCTCCTTTCTCTTTTACTAAAATTCATTTTCCTCCCCCCTTATGCTTCCCCTATCCCCCATTCTTCCTTCCCACTCTTCTTTCCAAACTTAACTTACTTACTATCACGGCAAACCAAGCAGCTAGCTAGCTATGAGATTTGCCAAGTTCTGGCTTTGCCCGGGCCTTTCACTTATGGCCTGGCTTGTGTCAGCTTTTCATGGCTGTCTCATTTGGTTCTCTGACACTCGGTGCTTACCGTGGCGATGGGATTGCCAGCAGGCGCTCCTGTAGCCGTCGTGTAAGCTTCTCGCATAATCTCTTTACCAGCACGACGGCTGTGTTTTGCGGGCCTTGTCTCAGGTATTGCGTGTGCACACAATTCTCTAAGTAATGTACAAGTGTGGCATTCGGCTCGCCGCAATGCATGCAACACCTCTCTTCACGTTCTATTGTTTGTGTGATCTGCCATGAACAGTGGTAACCTAGGCACATTCTGTGCAGAATGACTTCGGTACCTCTGTTGTTTACTTCAGAGAGTGCCAGTGGTTCATAGCCGGTGGCGTCTAAGTACCAGCTGGCCGAGGGGGAGGATTTCGTTTCCTCTCTGTGAAGCTGCAGGAGGAAGCAGGTTGCCATCACGGTACACTTCCTCCTAAGTAATTTTCGGCTATGATGTATTATCATGGGATTAGGGGGTATACCCCTGCCAACTTCGGCTAGTCTGTCAGCAAGCTCGTTCCCTCTGATCCCAATGTGGCTGGGAACCCAGTTTATGATAATTCTTCTACCCTGTGCAAGAATCCTCTGTGCCAGTGCGAGGATGGTAGTCAGAAGGTAGATATTGTCATCGGGTGAGCACTGCTGAAAACAGTCGATGGCTCCTCTGGAGTCTGTATGCATGACCACGTGTCCTTCCCTCACGGACGCATGGTTCAGTGCTCCCATGATAGCAAGTGCCTCTGCCTGTAGCGAGGAGGCATTGTCTGTTACCCTCATGGATTTTATGGCATCCCTTGTGAAGCCGGCGCTTGCAGTGTGGGTCAAGGGATCGACCGATCCATCCGTGTAATATGTTCTGCTGCCCGGAGGAGTGATACAATGACCCTCTGGGTTTCTGCCTTTAGGCTAGGCATGGGATATTCATTCTTTTTGGATGCCAGTCTCATGACCGAGAACTCTATCTTAGGTTTGTGCCCACGGCGGAGCTTCAACAAAGTCAGGGTGGGGGGAGTCCATGCCCTTGCCATGAAGCGGTTCTTTGAGCTGATGGCGTATTAACACCCTGGCTGTGTGAGACAGCCAGGAGTTGTTTGCAAACAGCTCGTTATATTGTTCTAGGTGTCTGACTATTTTATGTCTTAGGCTTGTATTCCTGGGAGCCTGACCTTTGATAAGATTTGTGCTGCCATTAGATCGATTCGTGAGGCCAAGGGGAGAAGGTTTGCCTCCAGTAGGAGGTTAAGGACCTTCGCCCATCTTGGGGCACCCAGAATGACCCTGGCAGCTTCGTTTTGGACTGTCTCCAGTTGGTCTTTATATTTTTTCTTACTGCCAATCAGAGCAAGGGAGGCATAGTCTACAATGGGCCTGACAGCATGGACATAGAATGATCTTAGTACTCTGGAAGGAGAGGGTCCGGTCTCTCCTTACCCCAAGGTAGAGGTAGTCCTGAACCCACTCCAAGGCCATTCCCTGGATTTTCAGACTTGTGCCTTGAACTCTCTGTATCAGAGCCATGGCTTTGGATTTGGCTGCAGAGATCTTTAGTCCTGTCCTGCAACACTCCTCGGATACGAGGTCCAGATAACGCTGGGCTTTGTTTAGGCAGTATGGTCCAGTGGAGATGATAGCAAGATCTTCTGCATAGGAGATGATCTTGCACCCCACTGGGAGGTTTATGTTGAGGATATGGGACATTAATGTGTTAAAGAGGGCTGGACTGAGAACTCCACCTTGTGGCATTCTATTCTCTAGTGGCATGTGCTGTGATAGGTGACCTTGGAATTTGGCTGTTTTATTCCTAAAGTAGTCACCTATCCAAGCCAAGAGCTTACTTCTGATTCCTTTTTGGATCAGGCTCTCCTGAATGGCAAGAGAACTTGCCAATTCAAAAGCCTTCTCCAGGTCAAGGAATACTACCAAAGATGTGCCCGTGCTTATTGTGCTCAAGAGCGTGGCTATGCTGTGCGCTGTGCTCATGCCCCTGGTGAACCCGTGTAGGTGTTAATGCGGGGGTCCCATTTTCCATCGGAGCCGGTTCAGTACCATCCTCTCGGCCGTCTTGGCCAGACAGCTGAGAAGAGAGATGGGGCGGTACTTCCCCGGCTCCCTTGGTTTGGGGATGGGAACTATGGTAGCCCTCTTCCAACTCTGGGGTAGAGTGGAAGTTTCCCAGGACTTGTTGATGAGTTGCAGGAATGCAAGCTCACCTACTAGTCCCAGGTGGGAAATGATGGGGTACGAGATCCCGTCAGAGCCCGGGGCTGTGTTACAACTGGTTTTATATGCATTTCTTAGTTCCCTCAGAGAAAAGATAACATTTGAGTTATTGCGTTCGGCTGGTTGTAGGCATTCTTGTCTTGCCCTGAGTTCGGCTGGCAGGCTGTTGCTACTTGTTCTCGCAGAGAACTCGTGCACCAGTCTGTTAGCCTCTGACTGGGGGTCATGGTGCGTGCATCTCAGGGCTGAGCAGCCCACTTGACCCGTTGCCATAGCTCTGAGAGGGTGGCATGGTGATCGAAGGACTCACACCATTCCAGCCACTTTTCCTGCCTGACTCTGCTGGCAGTTTCCTTGGCATCCCTGACAGCCTCCCTTAGGAGGGCTAGGTTGTCGGGGGTTCTTTGCCTTCGGAAATGTTTTCGGCACATATTACCCTGTGGTTGACCTCCCTAATCTCGTCATTAAAGTACCAGGCATCTTTGTGACTCCTGAACCCAGGCCGAGTTTTGGGTATGGTCAGTGAGGCTGCCTTATCAATGGCATTTACAAGTCTGGCTTGTAGCACTCCCATGTTTTCACTTTGTGTGGGTTCATTGCTTCTCAGACAGCGGACCAAGGCGTTCTAAAATGCTTGCCAGTTGGCCTTGTCTGTTTTTTATCTTGGATTCGGTCGTGGCATTTCGGCTAGGCCACTATCAATGAGGGTAGTTATAGTGCTGTAGTGGTCACTAGTGACTGTCTCATCGACACACCAGCCAATCCTCTCCACCAGAGTCGCAGTGGCCAGGGTGAGGTCTAGGACCCCTCCTCTCACATGCGTTGGCTCCTGGGTATTGAGGAGAGCTATCTCGGGGAATGTCTCAAGCACGTTGGCTATGTGATAGCCAGCCGCATCCAGTGCCCAGCAGGGAGCCAGGATGGGATGGTGTGCATTGAAGTCTCCCCTATGATCACTGGGTCGTGTGCTACAGAAGCACAGACCTAGCTGATGTCTAAGGTACTACAGTGTGGCTGGCTATACACATTGTACAATTTCAGGGGCCCCCCGGCCAAGTGAATCTCGACGGCAAGAGATTCAACATCTTCTCCACAGTGCGGCGCATCAGCTATTGTGGAGCAGAGAATTGTTGCTCTGACAAGGGTGATCAGACCTCGCTTGCCATCAGCACGTGGCAGCATGAAGACATGATACCCTGAGAAGCAAACAGGTTCCACTTTTAATGTCTACTGGAGCATAACAATGTCAATGCTCCTTGACCGCACTATTGCGTGGAGGATGGCACTCCTTGTGGAGAAGCCATAGATATTCCACTGCAGAATGCTTAGATTGCGTGCCATGATGTTACTCGATGATAGTTACATCAGAGACATTGTTGTATTCAGATTGACTAGTTTTGGAGTCTGACAACTCCATTACGAAGTCCTCGCTGGTTGAGGGGTCTTCTCTGGCTGTCAGACTATCACTGGGTCCACTGGGAGGTGGAGAGCCTTTGGTAGGTCTGACCTTGTTTATTTCGGCTTTTCTCTGCCCAGGCTGATTCTGTGCATTCTTTGCTGGCCTTGCCTGAGCAAGGTCAGCTTGTTCTAATTCTGGCTCCGGCACTGAGTCAGCCTGGTTAGGCTCTGCCTGTGAGGGCATGGCCTGGGTTGGAGTGGGGAGGGGAGTCTCGTCCTGGGGTGAGGGAGAGGATGGGGCTGTTTTGGCCCTTTCCAGCTTCCTTCCCTTTAGGGCTGCGACAGACTTGGTCAATGCCGTCATGGCGACCGCGACTGCCTTATCCGCCTCTTCACTCATCCTTCCCAAGGCTGTTGCCACTGCTGTGACTACAGCAGTCAGCGGAATCGACATGTCCCCCTCATCGAGGAGGATGTCTTCTGCTTTTGGGGAGGACGTTGTGGTGCTGTTAGAACCTTTCTTTCTGTGGTTCTTCTGCACTTGTTTCATTTTGGGGAACTCCTATTTGTCGGAGATCTCCGGTTTCGGCTGGGGGGGTGCTTCCTTCCTCTTAGGAGGTCGGGAGGCCTTTTCGCTTTTGTTCTTCCCCTAGACATAGGTGCCGGGGGGGGGGGACAAAGTCTGGTCGCTTCTTAGCAACCTCTTACCGTTGGAGGGCCGCCTCTTTTCTGACAGAGCAAGCCAGGCTTCAGGCGTGATGCCTCTTGGCACAATTGGGACATTTGGCTGTTGTGTCCCTCTTTTCCTCTTTGTGGGCCTTAATGCACGCCTCGGTGGTGTGTGCCTTGCTACAGACACCACATTTAGGCTTGGCTGTGCAGCTAGCCTGGTGGTGTCTGTACTTTTGGCACTTGAAACACCGAAGTGGATCAGGCACGTACGTTCGAAGGTTGTAGGTACCCCAGTTACCCAGATCAAGGGTAGAGGTTGGGGTACCTTTCATGGTCACCAGGACTTGCCTGGTTGGAGTCTTCTCCTTGGACATTCAGGAAGCCTCCAAGACCTGTGGGTGTGATGCGATCACCTCCACATCATACGAAACTGAGAAGCCAAGTAGCACCATCTTGACCCTCTTTTCCTCGGGATTCAGTGGTGAGAAGCTCACTTTCCTCCCATCTTTTAGCTCCTTTGTTTTCTGCAGGAAACAAAGGGTGGCTTGATCTTTGGGCATGATGATCATGCCCTGATCTCGCGCAACCCGGATTGACAACCGGATTTTGCGTTGGTTCTCCAATGCCCTGACCATTTGGTAGGCACTGTCGAAGTCTTCAGGTTTAGCCGGCACTTTGAAATGGGGGGAAACGCCTAGGGGGTCCACATTCACCCTCGAGAGTCGGTCTCCGGCCTAGGACGTTTCGGCCCGCCCTTTCGGCTTTGGGGCTTGCTCGTGGGGGCACCAGCTGTTTCAGCTGGTGCTCCCGATTCGGTGGTCGTCTGAGGGGTACTCAGAGACCTTCCTGGCCGGGGCTGGCCTGAGGGGCCAGCACGAGAGTCCATCTGTTGGACAGATATATTTGTGGATGTTTTTCTGTCCACCGTCTTGGCAGCAGGCATGACCCTAGCCTACCGAAGGAGACCAACCGATTGACCTGACCGGGCCGCCTGTCTTGCCGGAATAGAGGACCAAAGAGGCGTGTTGATAGCCGCAGGGCATACTCATCACGGCATCGCTCAACCTCCAGGACTCCCGTCTCCCAGCGCACAAGGCTGCCACGCATGGCAAACACGTGGGTAGGTGTGAACCTCTGGGGGGAGACCAGAGGGGATGCGCTTCCACCTACCGGACATCCTTGTTGGGAACACTTTTGCTCCTCCCTCAGTGAGGAGGGAGCTCTTTCACTCTTTCCAGGCAGTTCCTCCCATCCCTCAGAGAAGACCTGTACCTTTTTTCAAAGTGAATCCCTCTTCTCTCTGAAACACCCGAAGGCTGTTTCACTGTACCTGTTCCAGTAAGTTCCTTCATCCCTCTGAAACAGCCACCACAGACTATTTCATCACAGGGAGAGAAGCTAACTTTTTTTCAGGCGGTTCCTATGTCAGGACGGGTTTTTAAAGTGAAACCCTCTTTTCTCTGAAACACCCAAAGGCTGTTTCACCTCAGTGAGAAAAGAGGAGGGTCCTGCACCTGTTCCAGTAAGTTCTTTTGTATTGCGCCCACTCTTTCCTCTCTATGGTCAAAGCCACTATTTCCCTTTCTACTGGGAAATCCACTCGGGCTTTATCTAGAGGGGCACTATTAATTAACGTCTAGTGTGAGCTCTCCTGTATCATTACCTGAGTCAAATCTTGATGAACCCACACTATAAAAATATAATAATCATAAGAGGGTTACTGATCTAATTTCAATCTTAGAGGTAACTGAGAGAAGGTAATATCAAACAATTGATAAACTTACATGTTTTTGATATATTGAATTATAATCCATTAAACTTGTACAACTAAAAAAAAAAAAAAACTTAATTGACTTAATTGACATTATGTGTGTAGTATAACTGTCCTTCTCTATGTCTTCTTGAATCCTTTGTCTGTACAGACTTTCCTCAAATTCCCTTTATTTCTTTCCTGCATCAGTTCAGAGGATTCCTAAGGATGGCATCTGCTTTACAATCTGGTGGATCTCTCCAAGGACTTCTCAGGAGCAAACACCACAAAACAGAAGAAAAACACAAACCCATTCTCCTTGAATGGGTTTTAAATCCTCAATAATAACAGAGAAACATCTGAATGGTATCCAAGTGCCACGTGTCAGCCACTAGTTCTTTCGTGCATCTACCAGGCACTTGTTTCGTTCTCTCTCTCACTGGTTATGACTATAATATCAGGGTTTAACACTGTATATTCTTACCATTTTAACATCTACTCAGGTCACATATATTACAAGCATATTGTTTCGTCTTAATCATACATGCATAATACCGGAACTTAAATAAATTTCTCCAGAAACAAAATGAATACATATTGGTTTCTTCATTAAAATATCCATTATAGAACCTTAATATAATAAGCAACAGTGAAATATAACTGCGTACCCTCTATTAAAGAGAATGCCTTGAGGGGGAAACAAAGAAAACTGAACTTTGTAGGGTAAACTCGCTTATTTACACTGTTTCCTTATCTTACTGTAATAATATAAACATATATAGCACCTGATACAAAAATAGTAAAATAAGGTATTATCTTTCTAAGAAAAATAAAATATCTTTCAAAAAATATTTAAGTACTAATTGTCTTACCAGCTAAAGACTAATTAAAGGAGGTATACATAATTAACATATGAGTAAAGACCAAGTAAGTGAGGTATACAAAGGGTGGTCACAGACGAATTTTTGGGTCATTCTTACTTCGTGACTTAGTGCTCATTACACTTTCATCCCTATGAAACAGCCAACCACAGACTGTTTCATCACGGTGAGGGAAATAAGCTAACTTTTTACCAGGCGGTTCCTATGGCAGGACGGCTTTTTAAAGTGAGTCCCTCTTCTCTCTGAAACACCCAAAGGCTGTTTCACCATAGTGAGAGAAGAGGGGTCCTGCACCTGTTCCAGTAAGTTCCTTCATCCCTCTGAAGCAGCCAACCACAGACTATTTCATCACAGTGAGGGAGAGAAGCTAACTTTTATCCAGGCAGTTCCTATCACAGGACGGGAAATTAGTGTTCTGTCTAGAGGCAGTTATTTAGACAGAACCAGGCTCAGGGCCTGACAAAGTGAGGGGCTCCTACCTCCCTATCGTTCCTATTCGAAAAAGAGAGAGTGGCAGCCATCAGATGGTCTGCCAGACCAGTCCCTTGCAATTAGAATGGCAACTCTATGCACACCGTAAGGCAGGCCCTCTAAGGCCCCCCAGACACACCCTCCCCTGCGAGAGGTAAAGGTCTGCCCACGTCCGAGCACGCGCCCGAAGATGGGGTCCAGTTCACCAGAAGGTGTGCACAGAGTTATCCTAATGCCGAAAATTCGTATAGGAAAGAGTAGGCTAGGAGGGCACGAAGCTACATGCATCCACATAGCAGCAAACAAGGCAGCAAACAAGGCTGGGCGCGTCGCCACCCGGTAACGCGTAAGAGCCGAGGCCGAAATTGCGTGGGACCGGGCGCGGTACATCTCTTTAATCCGCCCATGCAAAAGCCTCAAGACGGAGAGGTCATAGTGGCATAGTGGCATTATCCGGCTTGGCGCCAACCGCTGCGCCCCGTGGAGCGCCTTTGCCGGTTACGGGTCCTCCCTTCGCTCTGAATCGTCTAAATAAAGACCGATTCAACGCAGGGAGAGAAGAGGAGAGTCCTTCCTCTTCAGCTGCTCGTGTCCACTGTCTATGCGAGTCTGATGAACTAAAGGGGGAGAGGGGGAGGAATCCTCAGTTTGAGGAGGGGAAGAGGAGCTAAGGGTAGCTAGCTACCTAGAAATTGAAAAAAGATAAAGGTGTAAAGTAGGGGGGCGAAACCCCTTGCGTGTTATTTTTTCTTTTGTTTACTGTGTGGTTTGTTTTCTTTTATTTTTAATTTTACCGGAGCCAGGTTGGATAGGCAGGAGACACCTTTTTTCGCCCGCTAGGGATTATCATAATAGGTGTGACCCATTATGATAGCCTATTGCGGGTGAGACCTCGCCTGCCTCCCAGCGCATCAAACCACTGCAAGGAAAAAAAGCCTCCGGACCGCTTACATCCACGCGCAACGTTCGTTTTTGTGCGTATGCTCGGTTCGGAGGATGATTTCCACGCGAAAATGCCACCATATATCATGTCCATCCACCACCCCAACTACCTGCCGCTGCTAATGCGCAAAAGGTAACAACATACCCACACAATCAGATATCATCACCACATATCACTACATCATGTTATCATTCATCATACGTCACACATTCACAACATTACCTCTAATGAGTTTATGCGCTGGACACCCACCCTTCATCGTGTTCTATGTTAATGTTTTTAATGTTTTTTGCCTTTGCTGTTTTCCCACATAGGCCAAGACTACAACATGACAATCTGCTGGGTGGGGGGGGCCTCTGCCCGTGTGAGCACCGCCCACACGTGTGCTCACAGAGCAAAGGATGCCTCCCGCCAAAAACAGATTATCACACACGGCCACACCCTGTTCTCGTTATACTCTCGTAAAATAAACAAAAGAGTGACCCACTGAACCTCGCTCTCAGCTCCTAGGAGCTGGAAGGGAGGCAGGCGAGGGTCTCACCTGCAACAAGCTATCATAGCGGGTTCACACCTGCTATGATAATCCCTGGCAGGCGAGAAAAAAAATTATCGTGTTATTATGTTATTTTGTTTTTGTTCTTGTTCATCTTTCCACATTTTGATCTAATGTTACTGTGTCACAACTCTATGTTCTTTTCATCATCACCCTTCCTCTTAAATTCATGCTCCCCTGTTTCCGTTTCACCATCATCTTCTCCGTTTATCTCCATGTTCATTTATTCCTTTGTTCTGTTTACCATCATCCCTCCTTGTTTTAATTTATGTTCTTGTTTACCATCATCCCTCCTTGTTTTAATTTATGTTCTTATTTACCATCATCCCTCCTTGTTTTAATTTATGTTCTTGTTTACCATCATCCCTCCTTGTTTTAATTTATGTTCTTGTTTACCATCATCCCTCCTCGTTTTAATTTATGTTCTTGTTTATCATCATCCTCCCTCATTCATTTTCATATTCACGCTCTAGTTCTTCACCATCATCCTTACTCGTTTTTTTATTACCGATTTTTAAACCAGGGGGTTTTTTTTCATGTTTTTGTTCTCCATTTTTACTCGTTTAAAAAAAACAAAAGGGACCCACTGAACTTCGTTCACTCCTAGGAGCCTCCAGGGAGCAGGCGAGGGTCTCGCCTGCAATAGGCTATCATATTGGGTTCACACCTATTATGATAACCCTAGCGGGCGAAAAAAAAGGTGTCTCTCCCTATCAACCTGGCTCCGGTAAAATAAAAAAAAAAGAAAACAAACCACACAGTAAACAAAAAAGAAACAAACACGAAAGGGGTTTCGCCCCCCCCCCCCCCCCCCTACTTAACACCTATATCTTTTTCAATTTCTAGGTAGCTAGCTACCTTAGCTCCTCTTCCCCTCCTCAAATGAGGATTCCCCCCCTCCCCCCCTTTAAAGTTCATCATCAGACACGGCTCGTCACTTTGCCCGCCTCGGCCCGACTAGTGGTCGTGCGATCAGCGCCGACGAATTATAAACGGAGAGATTCAAGGACTGTTCTACGGAAAAAGGGAGAAAAAAATACCCCCCCCCCCCAAAAAAAAAAAAAAAAAAAAAAAAAAAAAAACAGCTCTTTTCTTTTTTTAAAATTTCACATTAATTCCTATCACATCTCTTTTATTTACTTATAACCTCACTTTGATTGTTGTGTTCCAACTATTTATTATTGTTCTTTGTTTATTTGTTCAATTACCCATTTCTTTTCACTAGATTGTCTTGTCACCTCGTTATTTTGTTTTTTATTTTGTTTGTATATTGGTTCCACTTCTGCTTTTGTTCTTTTTTCCTATTCAATCCTTTGGTATGTGTATATAATTTTATTATGCCACACTTGCTCTACCTTAGAACCCCCCCCCCCCCCTCTTGCTAGTTGTCATAGCCTTCACTAACCCTAAGATGAAAAAACAGCCCGCTGATTCGCCCTCCGCAATTAATTTAATTTAAACCCAAATTTTAACCTTTAAATACACCTTGTTTATCACCCCCCATCACTCATCACTCATTTATCCACCTCACCTCCCCCCAGTGCTCTTCTTTTGCATCTATCTAGCTCAATTCCCCTTCATCATTCATTATACCATGTCTAGTTCTTGTTTTTTTTGTTCAAAGATGCCTTAGTTACCAATAATAATAAAATAAAAAAAAACTAGAAAATCAAAAATAATTTGTTCCCTGTTTCCCTTAGCAATAATGTAAAAAAAATAATAAATAGATAAATAAAAATAAATAAAAAAAATAAAATACCTAAATAATCCTAAACATGTTCTCTCGTTTTTATGCTATTTGTCTGTGTTCAGTAGTTGTTAAATTAAATAATATAATATAGTTGGTGTTTATTTGTTGTTAAATAAAACATAAAACAAAGGAAAAAAACTAAAACTCCATAAAACAAACCCAAAAATACTTTGTTCCAAACCACAGCAGCAGTGGCAATCCTTTTTAAAACTTGTCTACTGCCACCTTAACTAAGGCTCAGACACGACAAAGCAAAACAAAAACAAGACAATCTCCCACTTTCTTCAATTTCACAAACTTCACCCTTTTCCTCCCCCAAATTTTCCCTTACTTTTCCCATCCTTTTGCTATCATTTATTGTATTGTATTGTATTGGAGGGGCCCTTCTTTTGCTAGAGGCTGGTATGGCAGACCATCTCATGACTACCACTCTAAGAAAATTCCTATACGAACGAAAAGGCAGGTAGGAGCCCTCCTTTAAACCCCTCTTATCCCGTTCTGTCTAAATTAGCAGCTGCTAGACTGAACCATTTGGCCTGTCACATCATCCTAGCTACTGCATGACCAGGGGCCATGTCATAAAATTGTCATATGCTGGAGAGCCCATCTCTCCAGAAGATCTTCACAATCACTGAGGTGGCTGCCCAAAACACTTCTTTAAGACCCACAATGGCTTCAAGGTGACAGTAGCCAAACCTGAACAACTGACCCCATGCCTCTCGACCGAAGGCCAAAGGAAATTAAAAGATCAAGGTTTCACTCCTGTCCCCTCTCCCGAAACGAAGGCAAAATGCATGGTCATTGCTAAAAAGATGACAGGACGATCCTCTCATAATCGTGTGAGTCCACCAGCCAAGAAATATCTGCCAAGAACGGTGTCACTGTCCTTCACGTTTACACGCCTCCTTTGTGTCTCTCCCCCAAAGAGGAACCCCAGAAATTTCTTACATGTGGGATCATGATGTTTAATACATCGGTCCCAATCTATAATAGAACCAGAGTGCTTTATCCATATCGGACAATGCCTAAACTGTTACAGGTACAAACACAATAAACACACATGCACACACACACATGCAGAGATGCTTTCGTTGCAATGGGGAAGGTCATTCTTCGCCAAATGCAAGGAGAGCATCAAATGCTGCAACTGCGAGGGGTCACACGTTGCAGTTAGCAGATCCGGGCCCCAAAAGAAAAGAAATATTGAAAGCAAAATGAAAACAGCTTAGGGAAAACAAAAATACTGCTCCCTCATACGCCACAACAGCCGCCACACTACCCGCCCAGACTAGCACACATAGGCGACCCACATCTCCCTACAGGACAATTCTGCCTACACCTCCCCAATTCAACAACACATTCACACCTAACACAAACCCAAAAATACAAGCCATCTTACACGTAGCTGTCATTGCTGCTAAATACAACGCAAAGAAATTGGCAAACATTGCCCCTATTATGTTACAGAGAAACGGCTTCCCCAGCATTGTTGTCCCAGAGGAGATCTTCGAAAACGACAATTTATACATCTCCGAGTACACCACAACATCACAAACCACAGCAACTGAGGTGTCAAACACTAACCGAGAGCCTCATTGTTCTACATAAAGACACCTCGTTTTGCAACCAGCACCACAACGAAATCCAAAAGAAACTACACAAGCACTTAACACTACAAAAACACTGAATACAAACGCAAACAGATCTCACCACCACACAAGCACGCAAAAAAAGACAAAAAAAAAATCCCCTAGTCCTGCAGCTTCGTCGTCATCGTTTCGATGACGCCATCCTTGACGACGAGATCGACGTCGAGGCCATTCCCGAAGCCGAGGAAGAGCTCCCTCACCTCTTGGAGGGAGCTGTTGCCAAGTGCTCTCTTCTAGGGGCACTTGGGACAGAGCAGAAGTATTGGGAATGGTTAATGGTTAAAAGCAAGATAAATGTGCTAGACATCTAAGGTCATGTAGCACTATAGTTAATGTTAGGGAAGGGTGGTTGAGTTAGTGATTAGTTGTCTAAGCTGGGCAAAGGAATTGGTGAGTGAAAGGGTTAGGGTCGGGTGTGGTAAGGAGTAAGATTAGATGAAGGATATGTATGCGTTTGAGGAAAGAGAATAGGTTGTTGAAGCAGAAAGTGTGGGATTCTGTAAGGATGTCTGATAGGTTGGGAGGTCGGTGAAGGGAGGATAGGTGGGGAAAGCAGAGGTACGGGTTGTTTCAAAACGTGGACATGACACTAGGATGTGTGGGATTGAAAGGGGAATATTACATAAAGGGAAAATAAGGGTGGATCAGATTGTGACATCAGGAGTGTGTTAGACGGGTGTGGCCAATGCTAAGCAGGCGAGAGCGGATTCCCAACGTCTGTTCCGATAAAATGGAGCTGACCAGGAGGAGATTGATAGTTTTACAGAATGTAATTTATTAGTGCGGAGGCTTGACCAAAACGATTGTCATCGATTATACAAGAAGGTCTTAAAATGTGGGTAATAATCCGTGGCTGGAATACGTGAGAAACGTGGTTGTGATGTGGACATAGCGGCAGAGCGTGCTAGTGTATCTGCCTGTTCATTGCCGGGGATTCCAACATGGCTGGGAACCCAGCAAAATTGATTGTTTTATGGCGTGCGGACAGGAGAACAACCAGTTCTGATCTTACAAACAAGGGGTTGGTGTGTGTATTGACTTTATGAGAGTTAATGAGTTGCGGGAGTCAGTAAAAATTGTAAAGAGGAAGAGGAGAGTGAGTATCTGTGTTTTAGAGCAAAAGGAGTGCATACAGTTCTGTAGTAAGGACACTGGATTCAGAGGGAGTATTTGAAAGTACGAGTTGGAAGATTACTGCAAAACCAGCACCGGAGGTGGATTTGGGCCATCAGTATATACGTGGATACTAGAGGAATGAGTGGAGACATGGTCAAGGAAATGGGTGAGAAGGACAGTAGGAGGATTATTGATTTTGGTGGTCGGGGAAAACAGAAGAGCAAATATGGGGGTGAGGTATATAGCCATGAAGGGACTGAATGGACAGAGAATGGGAGAGGTTGGAGAGAGTATTGGGAATTGGTCCGCCGATTCCCAGGACTTCCGCCCTGTGTCCTGCTCACAGGAGTCTCTCCCTGCCTCGAGGAACCATCGATTGAGGCTCGATCACGGAACCGCTACTACCCTGAGTGCCATGGCAACGATCGTTCAAACAAATGTGAGGTCATCTTTTTCAATCCGTAATATTTTTTATGACGTTCTAGAACAAGAACGCCGAATGTGGTCCTACTGAATTCTATATCCATCACCAATGGCTATAGAATTCGGTACTATGGTTACACATCCAGGCAATCAGGAGATGGATTGCAAATGGGATCCTGTATCCTCATAAAATCCACCATCACTCATGAGTTCCTCACCCTCTCATTCAGCCACCCTGACTTCATGGCAGTTCCACTGTCTATATAAAACCAAACACTAATTTGCTTCTTGCAGACTTCAACAAATTATTTAATTATACAACCTCCCAGTCTTCTTTGCCAGAGATATCAACGCTACCCACACGACACTACACCACACCACTACCATGCATGGTAGGCAACTCCTTTCTATTTTTGACACCAAAAGACTCCACTACATAGGACAAAGAAAACGATCTTTCCGATAATCTAAATTAAATTATCAAAACTTTTAATTTAATCTTGATGGCTTGATTCCAAACAACAGATTGAAATTACATCTTTGCCTCCATCCCTCAACTATGCTGAGCACCATCCCCAGGTCTCATATAAAACGCACATCATTTCAGCCATCTGAAAGGACAAACGTCCTCCTGACCTGTTTCGAAGTCGTTTTACTCAAATCTAAACAGTGTAACCATGTCCCAACGGGATTTACCTAAGAAGACACGGCATCGATAGTCTTGATACGACCGACAAAAAAGGTTTGCAATCCACGGGAATTTTGGCAAAAAAATTAAACAACTGAAAGGTAGTAACTACCCCCCCCCCTTCTCCCACCTTATTCATAATAACGTAAAGGTTTCAGATCCCATGGATGCTATTAAATAACACTTGGCCCAAGTTTTTTACCCTCACCCTCCTCATTCGCTATTCACTCAAAGAATTCAAGAAATTGATACCTTGAGCCAAGAGAACAGGGTAGAAACTAATCTAGAGTCAATTATCCGACTGGATAATCTGACGACACCTGCGAACTCACAGCCCTATCTCGTGTGAGGAAATAAAAGAAAAAAGAAAAAGGTTTCCTCATAAGGCTTCAGGCTCTTCACAGATCGGACGCGACGCTCTCCTTCTCCTTCCTGACAACCTTATACCAGCTTTGACTCACCTTTACAATTCCTCTCTCACTACCGGCTATTTTCCCTCTCCTTTTAAGACTGCTTTAGACTCCTTTGGCCTTCATTCCTAAACCACAAAAAGACCTGACTGACCCAAATAGTTACCGATCTATTAGTCTACTCGAGACATTAGGCAAAATTTTCGAAAAAATCAACTAAAGTGCTATCTCGAAGACCATAACCTTCTCTCACACAAACAATTCGGCTTTCGCTCGTATCACTCGACTCGGGACGCAATCAACATCATCACAAATTACATAACACAACAAAGACCGACGACTAAAGACTATTTTTGTCACAAAAGATGTTGAGCGAGCCTTCGACACGGTCTGGCATGCTGGCCTCAAGTACAAGCTGTGCACTAAATTTAACCTCCCACCTTTGATCAAAAGTTACTCTGCAGTTTTCTTGATGACTGTAGACTAAAATTAAAATTCTTAAACAAACTTTCAGGTACCATCTAAATGCACACAGGAGTACCTCAGGGCAGTATACTCAGCCTTACACTCTATACATTATACAAACGACCTAACAGACCCCACACACAGAGACTCACTCACTATCCTCTATGCTGCCGAATGCACACACTTAACTGGAAACAATGCGCTTTCAGGTGTCGTTCAGTGCATTAATGACGAACTGGAGCTGGGAGCAAAAATGGCGTATCAAGACTAATGCGACAATAACAAAAGTTTCTCTTTATAAGACCATGAATACTTCTCAAACACCTTCGACAGACTACAAGCACCTCTCCAAGTCACATTCTCTTGCCCATCCTTGGTTTAACCTTTGATACCTACTTTCAATTTCATTTGCATATCATTTCAAAGGCCGCCTTAGCAAGAAAAATCCTACACTTGCTTTATCGATTTAAAAGTATGGTCCCATGCATCTATACAAAACAGTGATCAAACCTCTCCTCACATACACACCACTTGCACTCACACAAACAGCATACACTAACAAGCGCAAACTCGAGCTTGTTCAGAATAAAGCATTCAGATGGATTTATATGGTAGATTGAGATCGATTTATTACGACATCTGAACTCTACGAGGATGCTTCTCTGCTTCCTCTGAACATCGAATGGCATAGGTTGGTCTATAAATTGATTGATTATTTAAAATTGTCTGCCGCGTCAACAGCTAAGGTCATTAGCGGCGAACACCTTGTTAGATAGAAATATTAGAATATTTAAAACTTTAAAAATCATCTATCAATAAAAATCAAACCATAAATGTTATGCTCTAATTATATAAAGTTATTGCATAAATATTATGCATAATTAAATTTTATTGAAAATATTAGTCTCCCTAAGGAAACTAAGAAGACCTTCTATGTCACAATCCTCCCCCAATACATTTTTCAGTGTATATGGGGAGACAAGTACATACGTCTTTGGTCTGAGAATGTTGCACATCTTTCCACTACATGTGCGACCGTTAATGGCTCTTGGCATCCCTCACAAAGTGCTTCACTTTTAGCCATCATCAGTCCATAAGTCAGTCTCGTGTTGCCCGATTCTTAGTCTTGTTAATACAACTTTTACTTTTCGGTTGGGATGGATGCTGGTCACCCAACTGCCAAGATCATCTCTAATCTCTCGCAGTTTGTTTCTAGAGGTATGCCTCCATTGTTCCCTCCATCTATCACGAAGACAACTCCTTATGCTGGGTTTCAGGTCGTTGTGTGGGAGAGGAAAACGAGCATCACAAGGCTGAGTGGCAGCTGCCTTGGCCTTCTGATCAGCTCGCTCATTCCCACTGATACCAACATGTGCTGGCACCCAACATAGAGTTATCTTTTTACGTGTTGACATCAATGCAAGCCAATCTTGAACCTCCCTCACTACTGGATGTGATGAGTTTAAACTCTTGATTGCTTGCAAGGCACTACGAGAGTCACAATATATTACAACAGAATGGTTCGTAAGATCTCTAGTCATCTTAACTGCTGCAAAATGGCATGTAACTCTGCAGTGAAGATCGAGGCTGCTAGAGAAAGACTGCCAGATGCAGTCTTCCTTCTGCTCACTGCTACAAAGCCCACACCATTTTCTGATTTCGAACCATCTGTATATATTACATCTGATCCTTGGTACTTAGAAATGTGCTGAAGAAATCTCTCTCTAACTTCTGCTTCAGATCTCTCCCCTTTCCCAATTCCGATCAAATCCAGCTCGACTTGATTAAAAGGGAATTCCAACAGCCAGAACCTTAGTGAGACTTAAATTAAGATCTTCCACAAGATTCCTCATTCTCCAACCATAGGATCGGTTATCCTCAAGGGATTGAAAACCAATCTGGATGTAGGAGATCCCGGAATCCTTTGTAGTCTCGTGTAATAAATCAGGTTCATGTAGTCCCGGTGTAATGAAAGAGGTGGTTCTCCACTCTCAGCATACAGGGACTCCACAGCTGAAGACCTGAAAGCCCCAGTACAGATTCTGAGCTTCATTATGAACTGAGTCCAACATCCGGAGAAGAGTGGGAGTTGCAGATGAATAAGCCTCACATCCATAATCAAGCTTACTATGAATAAGCGCTCTGTAAAGCCGTAGAAGCGTTGTGCGGTCTGCACCCCAAGATAAATGTGAAAGAACCCGCAAAATACTAAGCGCTTTTGTAGCCTTCACTTTTAACTGTTTGATGTGAGGCACCCATGTAAGTCTTGAGTCAAAAATTAGACCTAAGTACTTCACCTCTTGGACAAATTGCAGTGGGTTTGCGTTAATAGAGGGAAGGATGGAACTTTCCTCGTTTGTGGAAATGTATAGCCATGGTCTTGCTTGGAGAAAATTTGAACCCATGATATGTTGCCCACTGTACAACCTGATTTATTGCAGTGCATGTGTCCTTGCACATCCTGTAAGCTTCCTCCTGAGCAGTACAGTATAAAGTCATCCACATACAGATTACATGAGACCACACTTTGAACAACCTTTACAATGTCATTTATAGCAATGGCAAACAGGGTCACACTTAAGACACTCCCTTGTGGGACCCCTTCCAGCTGATCTTCCAGGTTAGAGAAATGTTTCCTACCAAACTCTAAACTTCCTGTCAGCAGGAAGCTTTGTATGAGGTAGGATATGCTCCTCTTAAACCAGTGTCATACAGCTTCATGAGTATTCCATGCTTCCAAGTACTATCGTAAGCCTTTTCAAGGTCAAAGAAGACTGCTATCATGTGACGCCACTGTGTGAAGGAATTCTGTATAGCAGTTTCCATCCTCACAGTGCATCTGTGGTCGGTCTCAATTTTCTAAAGCCATATTGATATGGGGTCAACACGTTTTCCTTTTCTAGCAGCCATGTCAACCTGAAATTTACCATTTTCTCTGTCAGCTTGCAGATGCAGCTGGTGAGAGAAATTGGTTTGTAATTTCCTGGTGTGGAAGCATCTTTGCCAGGTTTAGGAACAGGAGTGATTATAGCCTCTTTCCATGTGGATGGCATTGTACCCTCCCTATAGATCCTATAGCATCCATTTGGGAGTGGATGCTTCTGCTGCAAGGTGAATTCGTGATATGAAGTGATTAACAGCATCTTGAACACACTGGAAATCATTCATAGATTCTTGAAATACTGCAGTTGATCTAAAAAAGATTCCAGTCAGCATGCTCAAGTCGCCAACTCTGCACTCCATTGGCCGGAATACCATTCACCTCCTGCAAAAGTACTGGAAAGTGGTCGCTTCCATGTAAGTCTTCCATGACCTGCCAAGTGAAATTCATCTGTGAATCAGATGAGCCAATTGACAAGTCTATATTGGAGAATGTCCCAGTTTGAATTTGGAAATGTGTGGAAGTGTCACCATTCAGTAAACTGCATCTACTCTTAAGAACAAGGACTCCAAGACCCTTCCTCAAGGATCATGCCATCTTTGCAGCAGATGACTAGAGATCTTACAAACCATTCTATTGTGATATATTGTGACTACTGTAGTGCCTTGCAAGCAATCAAGAGCTTCAACTCATCACAACCAGTAGTGAGGGAGGTTCAAGATTGGCTTGCACTGATGTCAACACGTAAAAAGATGTTGGATGCCATCGCATGTTGGTACCAGTGGGAATGAGTGAGCTGATCAGAAGGCCAAGGCAGCTGCCGTGCAGTCTTGTGATGCTCGTTTTCCCCTCCCACACACCGACTTAAAACCCAGCATAAGGAGTTGTCTTCGTGATAAATGGAAGGAACAATGGAGGCATAACTCTAGAAACAAACTCCAAGAAATTAGAGATAACCTTTGGTATTGGGTGACTAGCATCCATCCCAACCGAAAAGCGGAAGTTGCATTAACAAGACTAAGAATCGGGCCCACAAGACTGACTCATGGACCGATGATGGCTAAAAGTGAAGCACTTTGTGAGAGATGCCAAGAGCCATTAACAGTCACACATGTAGTGGAAAGATGTGCAACATTCTCACACCAAGTACATATGTACTTGTCTATCCCATATACACTGAAAAAAAAATGTATTGGGGGAAGATTGTGATATAGAGGGTCTTATAAGTTTCTTTACGGAGACTAATATTTTCAATAAAATCTAATCATGCATAATGTTTATGCAATAATTTTATACACTTAGAGCATAATATTTATGCTTTGATTCTAAATATATTTATTTTAATATTTCTATTTAACAAGGCATTCGCCGCTAATGACCCTAGCTGTTGACGCGGCAGATAATTTTAAATAATCAATCAATCAATCTTCACCTGACATTTCGTGACTCCCATAACCTCACCCTCACCATCTCATTATCCTTTGCCAATGCGTGGACCCAACATCCTATATCCTTACCCCACTATCCCACTGGTTTCATTTTCCGGCACGTGACACTTGCTGCTTGTATTCGTGCCAGGACCATAAATGCTTTGTCATAAGTATTTATGCGAGCCGAGGAAAGAAGTGTCATGGCGAGTGGGGTTATTCCATTCGTGACGTGGCCGCCAGGGCCGCATCTCTCCGTAAGCCCTGCTGCCAACAAAGGGGAACCTTCTGTTGACACAGGCAGGGATGGCCAGTCCGAATAGCGACCACCTCCGAGCTTCAACCTGATTCAACAGTATAGGTTAGCCGAGGGATAGCCCTGGAGTCATGGTCGAGGAGGCCATTCCCAGAGCACACAGCCGATGGCACCAAAACTGTTGACTTTTATCCAAAGCACTTTGGTTAGCTGAGAATCCAGCTGTTTGCTATAGTGGGGCCAGGCCGTGCGCCTTCACCTATTTCCCCACGAAAACGCCGCGACGCGCGCGACCTCCAGTGCTGGCACGCACTCATAGGGTACCCGTACCTTACGCGATAAGAATTGGGACGGCCGCCTTCCTGCGCAGCCTCGGGGCGGAGGGGAAGCCCCGCATGTCCAAGGACACCCGCATTGAACATAAAAGATTCAAGATGGCGCTGGGCCACCCTAAACCCTTTTCCTCCTTTCAAAGAACCCACTACAGCTATTACCCCAAGTTTTACCCTGCATGCGGGTTTAAACCCCAGCTCCTTTTTCTTATCCTAAAATTCATTTTCTTCCACCCTTTATATTCCCCTATTGCCATTTTTCCCTTTCCCATCTTCTTTCCAAATTTTTGTTTTTTGTCCTGGGGGTTTTGAGCGATGCCATGCTGAGTACGCCCTGCGGCTAGCAACATGCCTCTTTGTCCCTTGGTCCAGGAAGATGGGTGATCTGATCTTGGCCTGGTCAGATCAATCGGATGGTCTCCTTCAGGGGGCTAGGGACACTCACACTGGTCCCGTGAGTGGCGGTACATCAGCCATTTGGGTGCATATATCCTCTCACCACCCTTGTAGTTCTAACATACAGCTTCCCCTTGTTGGACTCGGTGGTGGGTGGGGAGCGTGAGAGGATGAAATAACTTCATTTTATGGCAAACATTTCAAACCCAACAAAGAGATACAAGGCCTTGCAAGGCCCAGACTCCAGCAGATTGTCCAGCAGATGGACTCTCGTGCTGGCCTCTCCAGGCCAACACCCAAATCAGGGAGAGCTCTGAGTAACCCTCAAACGTCCTCCCTGACCGAGATGAGAGCACAAGCTGAACCAGCCGAAACAGTGCTGCTCCCACAAAATGCAGCCTAGAATATAAGCCGAAAGGGTGGCCCGAAACGACCCAGACTGGAGACTCTCAGGTAAGTCTGGAAACCCCCTAGGCATTTCCCAGTTTAGGATTCCCTCTAAACCTGAGGCTTCGACAATGCCTACCAACTGGTAAGAGATTGGAGATGCAGCGAAAAATCAGGTTGTCAATACGGGTTGCCATGTTATCATCCCCAAAAGACCAAGCTACCCTAAATTTCGTGCGGGAAAACCAAGGAGTTTAATGAGGGGGGAGATGTTTGTCCCCCCACTCAATCCGATGATAGGAGGTCAAGATGGTGCTATTTTGGTTTCACTATATGATTGGATGTGATCACATCACACCCACAGGCGTGGATGCTTCCTAAACCCCAAAAGGGAAGAGCCAACCAGGCAAGTCCTGGAGACCTTGAAAGGACCCCCAACATCCTTTTTATCGGGTAATGGGGTCTACTGAGCCATTCAGTTTTAAAGTGCCAAAGAATGGTACCCCCAGGCTAGCTACAAGGCCAAGCCTAAATGTGGCATCGTAAAAAGGGCAAAAACACCGATGGTTTTAAAGGCCCCAAAAGGGAAGGCCCAAAAGGGGGGACACAAAAGCAAATGCCCCCAATTGTGCCAAGGGGCCTCACCCCCTGGAGCCTGTTTGCTCACGAAAAAGGGGGCCCCCTCAGGCAACAAGGGTTGCAAAAAAAAAAGGACCAGATTTTTGTTCCAAGTCTCCTAGGCACCCAATGTCTGGGGACGAAAAAAAGGAAAAAAGATTTTCCTGACCTCCTAAGAGGAAGGAACCCCCTCCAAAGCCGATACCGGTATCCCCAAAGAAGGATTTTCCGGATTTTAAAAGCGAAATAACCACAAGAAAAAAGGGTTCAAGAACGCTGCAAAAGCCCCCCCAAAGAGATGATAATCTCCTCTTTGACGAGGAAGATAAGATTCTCCTTGACTTTTGTATCACGCAGTAGCACGCTTTGGGAGGACCTGAGGAGTAAAGAGGCAGTCACGGTCGCCAGACGGCAATGCCCCAGATGTTGCAGTCCTAAAAGGAGGAAGCTGAGCAAGCCAAAGCAGCCCCACCCTACTCGGACGAGACTTTTCCCCCCAACCCAACCCTGGCCACGCCCTAAAGGGCAACCCAGAACAGGAATCTGTGCAGCAGTGCCAGAGCAAGCTGCCTTTTACTCAGGTAAGTCAGAAAGAGAAAAAGCCTGAAGTAGAAAAGCCAAATCAAAAAAGTCAGAGCTACAAAGCTCTCCATCCCCAGGGTTAGCCTGAAGCAGAGAAGATCCCTAAACCAGCGAGGACTTCAAAGGGAGTGTCAGCTGGGGACTCAAAGCCAAAATAAAAGACGTTTTGATATAAATTTTACCAAGTAACATCATGACACAATCTAAATAGTACAGTGGAACACTAGGGGCTTCAACACAAAAGATCCCATCCTCCTACAGTGCGACAAGGAAATTGATACTGTCAGCCCCAGGGACATAAATAGAGGGGACGTTGGGTTCTCGGGGTATTAGTCTTCATCAAGTACAGGGGGAAAAAAGGGGCTTGATCTCTTGGTCAAGAAAATCCCTTGCTCCACAATAGTCAATGCACCGCACTGGGGAGATTTTTAATCTCTTGCTTTTGAGATTCCCCTGGGGGGGGCCCCTCAAGCTGTAAAATGTTAAGAACCCAGGGTAGACATCAGCCAGGTCTGTGCTATGCCAAAAGAACAAGTGACATGGGGGGACTTAAATGCACACCTTGGCCCCCTGCAGGGCTCTGGATGCGGCAGTCCCACTAGCCAAATTTTTGGGGAAAGAGCCAACATGTTTTGGGGAAAAAGCCAAATGTTTTGGGGAAAAGCCAACAGTGTTGGAAAGAGAACACATGTCAGAGGAGGGGTCCAGCCCTCACCTTCGCCACTACTGTTCTGGGGGAGGAATTAAGGGGTTTGTCCATGAGACGTCACAAGTGAATTTGCATGTTACTCCCCTCATGCCAAAACCAAAGATAGAGAAAAGACCAGCCCAACTGAAACCCTTTAAGAATGCCTTGGCCCATGTCTCAGAAGCAATGAACCCCACAGAAAAAAAACGGGAAAGTGCTTAAAGCCAGACTTATAAATGCCATATATCAAGCAGCCTCCAAAGATATACCTAAAACTTAGCCTGGTCCAGGTTTAAAGATGCCTGGTATTTTAAAGAAGACTTTAAAGGGATCTACCACAGAGTGAACATGTTAGAAAAAAAATTTCCCCAAAAGAAAAGAACCCCTGACAACCTAGCCCTCCAAGGGGGAACAGCGGGGTACCAAGGGGGCCCCGCCATAAAGTAGGCAGGAAAAGTGACTGGAAAGTGTGAGCCTTGACCTCTGAACCCTATTACAGAGCTGGGGAAAATGATCTGTGAGCTACTACCCGCCCCCCCCCAGGACCTGGGGGGAAAAAATGGCGTCGGGATGTCGTGTAAGTGGCATCACGGGGTCTGGGGCATGAGTATGCTTTTTAAGGGCTCTGTGGGCCATCGATTCGCCCATGATCGTAGTTGAACCCGGGGGGAGCACTGAAGGACCTGGAAGGACCTGAGAGAAATGAGTGGGTCGCTGTGAGCAAATTGCGGGGTTTTTCCCTGGCTGAGGTCCTTTAACTAAGGTCGTCAACCCTCGTGGGCAAAAATTCTCGGGGCAGAAAAAATGGGGACCATATCCCATCTGGGTGCGAATAAGCGAGACCTCCTTACCTTTTGTCCTGAGCCTAACGCCGGGGAGCCGTGGCAGTGGTGAAATGGCAGTGAGGGCTGTCTTGAGGGATCGGGCCCCTTTCCTAAATATGTCCCCCCCTAACGGAACCCGACTTGCCGCGGTGGGGGGTCTTGAGGTCCCAATGATTGGTGACCCGGACCAGAGGGTCCCCTAAGGAGGGGTCACCATGGGGGATGAGCCCAAAAGGGCTTCCTTTTTGCCCCAAAGGCCTATAAAAGGGGACCAGGGGAACTCCCCCCACGTGTGTTTCCCGTGTGTGGCATCCCGTATTACCGGGGAAAAAGGACCGGGAGGTTGAGAAATGCTGCACGCTGCACCTGCAGCTAGTAACAACCTTTTTGGTCCTTTTTCTGGTTAAGGGGGTGGTTGATAAAGGCCCCGGTAAAGCAGTGGGTAAATATGGCAGGGTCAAGCAGGCATATTCAGGGGTAGCACATAGGTCCTGCGCTGCCACAGTCGAAATAGGGGCTTTTTTCCCTCTTTACCCTGTGGCTGTTGGGGATTGTAACCCAAAAATATAGCTCTTCATGACTCATGGGGGGGGGGGGTGGGGAAATGAAGATTTAAAAAAATTTTTGATAGTACACAATTAAAAAGATCTAGCTTTTCCCCCCTGATACCTCGAAACCCCTTGACCATTTTTTCGGAAAATCAACTCATCTGAACCTTTCCAGCTTCCAAAGGGGGCAAAAAATGGGAATGAATTGTTCCCGGGGGCCCCCAAAAACCCAGGAAGAAGGGGAAAGTCCTCCTCATCCACTAGGAAACTTCCGGGTAAATATAAAAGTTTTTCAAAAGTAAGTACCTGGTATGAAGCCCTTTGATTGAGGATCTTGACATTTTTGGGGGTTCATCGGGAAAAAGGTTGAAGTGTCAACGTGATCCCGTATCACCCCACAGCGAGATGTAGCCCGATAGTTGAGGTTTCGCACCAGACGAGAGGACCGTCTGCGTGCGATATGCGACATTCCCGGGGCTCAAGTTTCATGCTCTCCTCACAAAACCCTCAATCAGTGTAGGGGAATTTTCTTTTCCCGAGACCGATGAGGGATTCTGAGGAAAACGTTAGAGGAAATAGAGAAATTTTTTGTAGTGGCAGTAAAACGTTTTTTGGAAAAAATTTATGTTTTGGAAAAAAGTCGACACCGCTCTTTTCTAAATTTTTAAAACATTGTCCCCCCAGAACGGGTTGTTAGCATGGTACCACCTCAAATTAAAACCATATGGCCTAACCCCAGCGGTGTTCCACTGCCAAGGTTATGGGGATGGGCCAACTCTGCCGTTTTAAAGAAAAGGCAACCCAAAAAGTGTAAAGGGGTAAAAGGTCATCAAAGGGATTTTAATGTCCAGGGGGGCCAAAATGCTGTTACCCCGCAAAGAGGTCGGGGAAACTTCTTCAAAGCAATGTAAAGGGACAATTTTAAAAGGAAGATTGGGAAAAGGAGAAGGAGAAGTTAGTTTTTAGAGGCAAAGCGACGTCCCGTGTGCTGTTAGCATAGCCTGTAGGTCCTTTGTAGGTTCTAGCCCCCCTCCTTCCCACCAACCCTTTCCCCCCAATGCTCTTTCAGCACACACTCGCCCCTCCTCTAAAAATCAGTCCCAAATTGCGACATGCCTTGGTGAGTTGTTCCCCCAAAAGGAGTAGGAGTGAGGGTCATTGAGGGGGAAAACCCCCTCCAAAATAAGGCTTTTGGAGCCATTTTTAAGGGTCCGAGGGCCCAACGGGGACAGCTCAGCGCCACCACATCCCCAGGAGCCCCGCTGCTAGGGAAAGCCCCCGAAATAAAGGTTTTGGCAAACCCCTTTTTCCCCGGCAAGGAATCCCGAACCGTCCAAAAAAACTCCAGCTGCCACAATTCCCCCCAAGGGGGCCCCCGCTGCAGTCAGAAAGCCCCTGAAACAAAGGCTCAGGGCCCTTTCCTTTTCCTAGGCAAAGAAAAACCTAACCCGCCAAGGGAAACCCTTTGGAAAATATTCCCCAGGTCAACAAATATTAAAAAAATACCCCAGGGTCTGGGAAAAGGACGCCCAACGGTGTGAGGCAAACCTTGACCACAGGTGCTGCCCAAAAAAAATTAAAGAAAAAATATAAAAAATGGTAACCTAAAACCAATGGAAAAAGTAGGGGGAATTCATGCAAAAAGGGAAGAACGAACATCTGATGCTTCATGGAACCCCGTTTGTGTTCCCAAAGAGATTATGACAGGGAAAACGTCCCCTTTTCCTAGAGGATTCCAAGTTCAAGCCCCTTTTGGAAACCCTTTTAAAATGGACCTCATGGAGAGTAGCAAATGGATGTAAAAATATTCCCTTTCCCGGCCCTCCCGAGACAAAATGCAGGTGAGGCTGGAAATGGGTTGACCGACCTTACACTGTTGCATCCTCTACCCTTCTCCCAAAAATCTGAACTTAAAGATTTGGAAAATCTACTTGGCAGTTTCCCCATCCATTTTTACTTTGGGGGATTTCATGCGGGATCACCTCTGGGAGACACTTTTTGCAACCATCGAGGAAAAGGCCTTTAGTCCTGTTTTAAGATAGAAGCGTTTTACTGAACAAAGACACTCCCCCCTTTCCAAAAATTTAAAATGGGGATTTTCCAAAATAGACCTACAATAGTATTGATTCACAGTTGAACTTTACTTGGGGTCATGGAAACTTACATGGGGAAATGACCACTTTTCCCAAAATTTTTTTGGGGGGGGAATGGTATTCCCGCCAATGGAGTGCAGAGGGCGACTTTAACATGCGGGCTGGAATCTTTTTAGATCAAATGCAGATTGCAAGGATCTGTGAATATTTCCCGTGGTTCAATGTGTTAATCACTTTAAAAACGAATTCTCTTGCAGCAAACCCTCATTCCCCAAAAATTGCAACAGTACCGTCGACTTCATCCATGGTGGTCGATGAAGCCAACAAGCTTTTGAGCAAGGAAAAAGCATTAAGGGAGTTGAAACGAGCCCAGCATTGTAACCCTTTTCATTAAAAAAGACCCCACCAACCAGGGCATCTAAGGGAAATAGACGGACGCGTGGAGACATTTTTTTCCTCGATTAACTCTGGGACCCCCCTTTGCAGGGTATGGGGCAAGGTGCGTAAAAATTGCTGGGAAAAAGCACATCCATATCACAAAATGCCTGAAGATAGAGGGATAATTATCCCAAAAACCAAAAAAAAATTTGCTAATGAGCTAGCTAAACCAGGGGAGATCTCGGAGCATCTTTCACTGCTCGTTCCCACACTTTGTGCTGAACAGGAAAAACACCCCGTGTCGTTTTTCGTAGGACTGAGCGAGCTTTCCCTACAATTTGCCAATTTTTTTGCAAAGGGGAGGACTCGCTTGCCTTGCGTAAGACTGCCCAGGAATGACGATATTTTCCCTTTTTAAATGTTCTCATTACCGAAAGCTCCCCGAAGTTCTGTTTGGGCCTATTCAATGGATCTTGGGGGGGCACAGTGTATCCCCATGGAAAGAGGCATAATCTTTTTTTCCTAAACCTGGCAAAAAATCTTCTGCCCCAGGAAATTTTCAGACAATTTTTTACCAGCTGCATTTCAAGCTGATGGAGAAAATGGGAACTTTAGGTTGACATGGTCTAGAAAAAGGGAAAAAATGTTGACCCATATCAATATGGCTTTAGAAAATTGGGTCGACCACGATGCACTTGTGAGGATGGAAACTGCATACAGAATTCCTTCGCCCAAAACAAAAGTACATGTTGGAGTCTTCTTTGACCTTAAAAAAAGGTTTCGATACAACTTGAAGCATGGCATACTATGAACGTATGACATTGGGTTTAGAGGGGCATTTCCACCTTCATACAAAGCCCTTCTAACAGGAAATTTTAAATTTGGGGGGGAAACAGTTTCTCTAAGCTGAAGGGGTCCCACAAGGGAGTTCTTTAAGGGGACCCCGTTTTTCCCTTGCTATAATCAATTTTTCATTAAAACTTTAAATATAATATTTATGCTTTGATTTTTTTTTAAATTTTTTTATTGTTTTTATAGAATTTTTATTGAAGATTTTTTTAAATTTTAACATTTTAAATTTTATTTTAAAAAGGTATTTGCCGCTAATAACCTTAGCGTTGATCGGGAGAAAATTTTTAAAAAATCAATCAACCTGCCCCTTTTCGTTAAAATGAAGCACTCACAAAGGTTTTGACGACCGAAAACCCAGTTAGGTCAAAAATATAGTTTAAAGGGGACCCCCAAAGTAACCATTTGTAGCCATTTGCCCCCGGAGGGCTTCCACCCGTTAGCCCCCCCTTAGACACCCCAAGCCAACATTGAAAATGTCACCCCTGAAGCAGGACCCCTTTGCCAAAGGAGCCCCAAAATTATAAATTTTCCCTTTCTCTGTCTGAGGAGGGTGCAACAACCCTTCCCAACATCCCAAAAACACCTTTGGAAATCAAAATCCAAAACAATCTGGAAAAAGAAAATCACCACCCCCTTTTGACCCCCTCCCATCAAAAGATACCCCAAAAGAAAGGGTTCCAAAAAAGTAAACTTAAAAGAGAGAATTTTTACTCTGATCCCCCCCCGGCCAATATCAGGGAGAAGCCCCCAATGACTCGGATGAGAGGGCCCTTTTAATGTTCTCCTCACCAGAGCCAAGGGCACTGAGGGAAAGCACACCCGGGAAAAGCCTCCCTCCTAAACCCAAAACAGCTCCCCGTTTTTCCCACTGAGTAGTCCCGACATCCCCCAGAAAACCTAAACAGAGGGCCCCAAAAATATCTGGGGGCCCCTTTCACCCGGGCCCTGCCAGTTTGGCATTTTCCCCCCTACCACAAGGGGGAAACAGGAGCACAGCCAATAATTGCCTTGACAGTGTGGTGGAGGCCCCCCGAGGTTTGATTGTTTATTAAAAAATTATTCTCCCCGAGGTTTCAAAAGCTCAAGGCATTAGGGGCCCGCCCCAATCCCTTTCGTTTATTAGAAATATTAAAAATTTTTAAAAACTTTAAAAAATTATACCCAAATAAAATTTTTTTACAAAAAACCCAATAAACAAATAAAAAATCAAAAACCCCAATAAATATTATCCCTTTAATTATATAAAAAATTGGAAATAAAATTATGATAATTAAATTTTATTGAAAATATTATTTCTCCCTAAGGAAACAAATTTAAGACCCTCTATGTCACAACCCTTTCCCCCAATACTTTTTTCAGTGTTATGGGGGGAACAAGTACATACATTTTGGGTCAAGAATTTTCCCAACCCTTTCCCCAATACATGTGCGATCTTTAATGGCCCCTAGGGCACCCTTTTCACAAAGTGGTTACTTTTAGCCATCAGGCCCATGAGTCAGTCTTGTGTGCCCGCCCCCTTAAAGTATTGTTAATGCAATTTCCCACTTTTCGGTTTAAGGGTGGATGCCTAGTCACCCAACTCCCAAAGGGTACCCTCTAATCCTCCGCAGTTTGGGTTTTGGAGGTATGCCTCCATTGTTCCTTCCTTTAAATCCCGAAGACAATTTCCCTTACCCCGGGTTTAAGGCCCGGGGTGTGGGAGGGGAAAAAAACGACCCACACAAGGTCCCCGGGGCCCACCCACCCTCCCTTTGGCCCTTTGGTAAAGGCTCGCCCCTTCCCACTGATACCAACATGCGTGGCCCCCAAACCCACAGTACCCTTTTTGCGGTTGAAATCAGTGCAACCCAAAATTTAAAACCCCCCTTAAAAACTGGATGTGATGAGTTTAAGCTCTTGATTGTTTGGGAAAGGGCCCACTACGAAAAGGGGGGGGGGGTTTACAATATATCACAATAGAATGGTTCATAAGATTTCAAAAGTACCCTTTAAAAACTGCTGCAAAATGGAAATGCAACCCCCCTTTGCAGAAAAGACCCGAGGGCAGGGGCCCTAGAAAAAAAAGGGGCCAAAAAATTTCCCCAGTCCTTCCTTCTGCCCCCCATGCTGCAAAGCCCACACCTTTTTAGATTTTCAAACCCAAACCCCTGTATATATTCCCGTCCGATCCTTTGGGGAAATGTCCCTGAAAAAAATCTCTCTCTGACTTCTGTTCAAATCTCCCCCCCTTTTCCCAAATTTCCGACCAAATCCAGCTCGACTTGATTAGCCCAAGGGGGGAATTGGGGAATCCAACAGCCAGAACCTTAGTGAGACTTTAAAAATTTAAAAAAACTTCTACAAGATTCCTCATTCTCCTACCATAGGATCGGCTATCCTCAAGGGGGTTGGGAAAAACCCAAAATTTGGGGGTAGGAGATCCCGGAAACCTTTTTAGGGCTCGTGTAGTAAAAAACAGGTTTATGTTTGTCCCCCGGTAATGAAAGAGGTGGTTTTCCACTCTCGCATACCCGGGAAACCACAGGTTAAAAACCTGGAAAAGGGCCCAGTACAGAATTTTCTGAGAGTTTTATTAAAAAAAACCCAGTTCCCAAAAAAAATCCGGAGAAGATGCAAAAGAGAATAAGCCTTTGTGCCCCGGGCTGCAACCCCCCAAAATAAAAAGTGAAAAAACCCAACAAAATTTCCCCAAATGCTTTTTGTAACCCCTTTAAATTTTTAACCCCCGTTTTTTTTTCCCCCCCCTTGTTCCCCTTAGCCCCCCCCCCCCAAAAATTTTCCCCTTCTTCCATTTTATGCGACAAATTAAATCCTTTGGTCCAAAAAAAGGAAAAGGGAAAAGGGAAAAAAGGGGGAAATTTAAACCTTTGTTTGTGGAAAAAAAAGTATAGCCAATTGGGGCTTGCTTGGGGAAAATTTGAACCCCCTTGATATGGTGAAAACTGTACAACCTAATTTATTGCCGTCTGCATGGCCCTTGCACATCCTGTAAGCTTCCTTTCCCGAGCCCGTACAGTTTTAAAGTCATCCACACAAAAGATTCCCCATGAGACAGCCACTTGGAAAAACCCCTTTTCAATATCATTTTATAGCAATTGGGGAAACAGGGTCACACTTTAAAAACACTCCCCTTTTGGGACCCCTTCCAGCTGAAACTTCCAGGTTATAGAAAAAAATTTCCTACCCGAAAATCTAAACTTCCTGTCAGCAAGGAAGTTTGTAAGAAAAAATAGGTAATGCTCCTCTTAAACCAAAGTCAAAAAGCCTTTAGAGTAAAGCCATGCCCCTTTCCAAAATAATATTTATAAGCCTTTTCAAGGTCAAAGAAGACTGCTATCATGGGGACGTCGCTGTGGGCCCAAGGAATTCCCCTATAAACCAAGGTTTTTTCCCTCCCCCACAAGTGCCCTCTTTTGGTTTTATCTTTAATTTTTTAAAGGGCCCTATTGATAATGGGGTCAACATGTTTTTTTTTTCTAGCACCATGTCAAACCTGAAGTTGACTAAATTTTTTCCCTCAGCCCTTTCAGATGCAGCTGGTGAGAGAAATTGGGGCTGTAATTTCGGTGCCCAAAAACCAAACTTTGCCAGGGTTTTGGAACAGGGGAAAGATTTAGCTTTTCTCCAAAATGGATGGCACTGTGCCCCCCCTTATAGATCTTATTAAATAGGTTTTAACAGGAAATTTTTGGGAAACCCCCTCTGGTAAAATGAGAAATCATTTTGGGGAGAAAAAAGGGCCCGGAGGTGGAGGGAGGGAGCATTAACCCATATAAAAAGGGGAGCTGCCCCTTCCCGGTATTCATGGGGGTTTGGGGGTCACTAATGTTTGGAGAGGCCCAGGTTGGCTTAAATGAGGAGCCTAGGCCTTTTAGTGGAAGGAGAGTCAAACTCAGAGGTGCAGAGTAGTCCGTTTTAAATTTTTGGCCCCAAACCATGCCCCCTATAAAAAATTTCAATAGGGGAGTGAAGTAAGCGGGGCCCCAGTACCCCTGAATGGCTGAATGGCTGCATCCCTTCTCTCCCCGGGTTGGGGGCAAATCCCGTGCCGAAAAACCCCCCTGACAGCCCTCCCACCCGCCAGGTGTAGGTAATTTTGCCAAGCCCCCAGGTGGAGAAGGCTTTTGGGGAAAATTTGCCAAATCCTTTTTTGATATTTAAGGGAAAACATGCATCCAGAAAGGGAATCAGAGGAAAAAACCCCTTAGGGGGGCGGGGGTTTTTGGCATAACAAAATTTTAGGAACAAACAGCCAAAATCAGATTCCAAGGTCGGGGCCTTATCACAGCCACTTGCCACTAGAAAAGGGGAAAAACCCACCCGGTTGGGGTCCCCAGTCCAGGCCCCCTTTTTAATACCCAATGTCCCGCCCTCCCCAACATTTCACCTCTCCTATGCAGACGATCTCGAAATCATCTCCACTGGACCACACTGCTTAAGTAAAGCCAGTGCTTTTGGACCTGTATTGAAAAAACGTAGGACGAACAAAAATTTTCTCCCAAAATTTCCAAAACCATGGCTCTGAACCAAAATGTTCAAGGTATAAGTCTGAAAATCTTCCAATACCTTAGATTGACCAGACCCCTTCCTTTAAATAGGAGCTAGACATAAAGTACTAAGATCGTTCTATGTACATACCATCCGTCCCATTGTGGACTATACTTCTGTCTTCCTGATTGCCGCAAAGCCAAGATTAAGAGAAAAATTGGAGACAGTTCAAAATGAGGCTGCCAGGATTATTCTTGGTGCCAAGGGGGAGGAGGCCCTCATCCCCCTCATGGAGGCAAACCTTTTCCCCCTTGACTCACAAATTAATCTAATGACAGCTCAGTTCATTTCAAAGGTCATCCAAGCACCCAGGAACACAAAGAGAGAAAAAATACCCTTACCAGAAAAAGACCACGACCTGTTTCAAAGAACCCCCGGCGCCCCCACACAGCCGGGTTTTGATATGCATCAGCTCAAAAACAAACTTTCCAAGGGCATGGGCTCCCACAACCCCAACTTCATTGAAGCTCTGCCCTGAGCTTCATAATGTTCTCTGTTATGAGCTTGTCAAGGGGGAAAAAAATCAATACCTCATGCCTAGTCGAAAGGAGAAGTGCGAGGGTCCCCTTTCAAAAACCCTCATTCCTTGGGGAGTAGAACCTACTTCAGGGAGGAGTTTAAGGGATTACATCCCTTAAACCCCTTTGGGGGGGGCCCCCTTTTTGGCGGGTGCCACCAATCCATGGGGTAAAAACAAAAACTCCTCACTACGGCCAGCATTGCATGGGGGGGCCTTACCCCGCACCCCTAAATGATACATAAAACTCCCGCCTTACTGTCTATCAAAGCCTACCCCCGAAGAAGAACCCGAGATAAAAAAGACAAACCTAATACTCACGGCCACCATATTTTTTCCCCCCAAAAACCGATCTTCACAATCTCAAAAAACAACTTCCTCACCCCACCTTCCCCCCCCTCTTCCGACCCCGCCTCCTTGGATATATCCTTTCTTTTTTTTTCTACTTGTATGACCTGTTGTGGTCTTGTTTTAAAAATGTTCCCCAAAAAACTGTCAAACTAAAATTGGGGGGGTTTTTTGGATTTGCAAAGATTTACTTTTTTTTCCTTCCTAATATTGGGGCCTTTAATTTTTTTTTTAAAACAAAAAAAAATTTTCTAAATTCTAACCATTTTCCCTCCAAATTTAAAAAACCCCTTCCTGCCTAACTAAAACTGGTAAATTATATAAGGGGGAATTGGTAAAATAATTAAGGGGGAATTTTTTTTTTGGGGGCCCCTTCCCCAAAAATTGGGTTTCCCTAAGGATGTTGATAGTTGGGGGAGGTCGGTGGGGAGGATACTGGGGAAAGCAGAGTAGCAAATGTGGGAAAAACCAGATTTGTAGAACTGAAAAAGGGGGAAATTAAATTTAGGGAATAAAGGGCCGATCAAAACGGACATCATTGATGTGTTAGAAGGTGTGGCAATATGAAAAGCAACGAGAGCATCTCCCCAACTCTGTTCCAATGCTATGGAGCTTCAGAGAAACTGAGAAAATTTATTGGTGAAAAACCTTACCAAAAAGACTGCCATTTAGTATAAGAAGGGCGGAAATTACTGGCTGGAATCTGAAAAAACGGGGTTTTTTGTTTTGGACTGCGGTGGAGTGTGCTAGGGTACTGCCTTTCTTTCCCCGGGGTTTCCAAACTGGCGGGGCACCCACAAAATTGATAGTTTTATAACTGTAGACTAGAACCGTTCGAATCTTAAGACAAGGGGATTGGTCGATTTCATAACATAGAAGTCAAAAATTAGAAAAAAGGGATGAGTATTTTTTAAGGAAAAAAGGTGTGCATTAGTTCTATAGTAAGGACATTTGCTTCAAGAGGGGGGGCTATTTGAAAGTGTGAGGTGGGAAGGTTATAAAAACCCCAGGACCGGGGTGGATTTGGGGCCTCAGTGTAAACATGAATACTGGGGATTAATGGAGACTGTCAAGGAAATGGGGGAGAATGACAGAAGGGGGATATCTGATTTTTTGGGTCAGGGAAAACAGGGCAAATAGGGAGAAAAGGTAAAGCCTGGAGGAACGGAATGGACAGGGAATGGAGAAAAAATAGGTAAACATGGAGAAAAGAAAAGGGGAGGAAGTAGGGATCGTGGGATAGTTATTTTTTGGTGGGAAAAGTTGGGGAATCGGAATAGCATCGGGGGGAGAAAAGGAACAAAAGGTGTTTAAAAGGCTAAACGAAACCGCAGTGGTAAATTCTTCGATGACAAAAACTGAAGTTAAAGCAAGTAGATAGGCATCCATAATCAAGGGGGGACAAGGTAACAGAAGAGGGGGGGGTTTTACGATCTGACCCCCAGGATATAGGGGGAAAGTTCTGTAAATTCGGAAGCTGTGGCGAGCTTTTATTTTAAAATGTAAAAGATTGGTCTTTCTAGAAAAATTTGGTGTTAAAAAAAAGGGCCAAGGGAATTTACCAAAAAACGGATTGGAGTAGAGTGCCTTTTTAAGAAAGAGAAAAGGATGGAGAAAGATTTGGAACGGAAAAGTGAAAGCCTGGTTAGGGGCCCCAGGAAGAACTGATGACATTGCAAACAGAAGGAATTGGAAGGAGTTGGTATGGATGTGCCAGAGGTGGAGAGTTTTAAAACATCAACATATGTGTGACTGGGGCCCCCGTGGTAGAAAAAGGGAAACAAAGTCTTAAACAAGAAGGAAAAAGGTGGTGCTAGTACACGCCTTGCAGGATGCCTTCGAATGGAGGAAAAATGATGATGTGTAAAGGCAATTTTACCTAAAAAGTGCATTTAGAGGGAAAAACACCCATTTTTTCACCATGGTTTCCTTTTGGACCAAAAAAGCTTTTTCTAGGTCAAAGAATATGGCTAATACTCAGTAAAGCTTGCA
>NC_051387.1:26167189-26177189 GCF_015228065.2 Penaeus monodon
GGGGGCGCGTCACCGTCCGGTAACGCGGAAGAGCCGAGGCCGAGATTGCATGGGAACGGGCGCGGTGCATCTCTTTAATATGCCCATGCAAAAGCCACACGATCGAGGGATCATGGTGACTCTCTTGGCGTTGCTCGGCTCCACCCGCTGCGCCCCGTCCGCCACCCTTGCCGGAACCGAACCTCCCTTCTCTCTGAATCGTCCAATTAAGGATCGATTCACCGCAGGGAGAGATGGGAGGAGAGGAGAGGTCCTTCTTCTTCAGCTGCTTTTGCGAGCGCGGGTGTCGAGCGCCGAAATTTATCGCCTAAACTTTTTTAAGCTTTTTATTTTCTTACGTTTGTGTTTGCGTTGTTTTTTAATTTTTCTTTCGTTTTATTTTAGTTTCTCGTTCTTAACTTTGTTCTCTTTTGGTTTTTATAGCTTTAGGGGGTTGTTATACATAAAAAAACTATTTTAATTACCCCTTTAAATAAACAAACTCCCCTAACGAGAGCCCTATTTTTAACTCCCTTCCTCTCCCACTTCCTCCTTCCGTGTGTCACACAACCTCGCCCTCGCCTCATCTCACTATCCTTACATAGCACCAGCGTCCCCCATCCAAATCCTTACCTCCATCTCACTGGTTTCGGATTTCCGACACGTGGCATCTGCCGCCTGCACCCTGCCATGACCGTGGCTCATTTGGCGTAAGGAGTGCCAACACGCGAGTGGGGGAAGCCTCCGGGCTAGAACAGTGGTAACGTGTCGGCCTCTCATCCGAGGGGTCGGCGGTTCGCGCCCCGCCCAGGTGCGAGAAGTTGCAATTGTCGCCCGGAGGTTACTGCTGTGGCTGGGCACCACGGCGGGTAAGGACTAGGTTCAGCCGATTCAGCACCAGCTGACACACGCGAGCGAGTCGGCAGTAGTCGACACAGGCCGGGCTCCCCTCATGGCATAGCCCGGGCGAAGCTAAGCTTCGCATATCGGACTTATCCTTAACCTTAGTGAGTGTGGGAGGAGATGTCATGGCCAGTGTTGATAACCCAAACGTGGTGAGATCGCCAGAGCACATCTCCCTAGAAGTCCTGCCGCCGACAGGAAGAAATCTCTGCTCGACGCGGGCAAGGGAGGTAGCCTCTCATTAGCGATCTCACTCGTACTTCAACCTGTAGCCTCACGGTTAGCCGAGGACACCACCGTTGCCATGGGCGAGAAGTCCGTGCACAGTGGCGCCCCGATGGCGCCGGACAGGCCACCTTTACCGCTCCCAACCTCCCTCGTTAGCCAAGTGGATCCGCAGCCCGGGCGCGGTGGCCTCACCGACCCGTGAGTTGGCTCATGCGAAGCGAGTCACCGTTATGCCAAGGCAGCGAACCACCGATGGCGCGAGGCCTCCCTTGCTGACCTTTGTCCTCCTTTCCTCGTCCTATCAGCTATGCCCCAACTTTTACCCCCCATGTTGGGTTTAAACCCCGACTCTTTTCTCTCTTACTAAATCATCTCTTCGACCCCCCCCCCCCCTTTATCCTTCTCCTCTCCCATCTTCTTTCCCCCCGGCAACGGGTCTTTTCTCTTAACTTTACCTTATGCATCACGTGATCGTACCTCGTACGATGTCTCGTCATCACGTTTTTTTCTACTTGTGCCCAGCACCCGTAAATTTTCCTTTCTTTTTAACACTCGTGGAAGATTCCTAATCTTCCACACATATGCATATACATATACATATGCATATACATATACATGTGTATATATACATATACATGTGTATATATACATATACATATACATGTGTATATATACATATACATATACATGTGTATATATACACATACATATACATGTGTATATGTACATATACATATACATGTGTATATATACATATACATATACATGTGATATACATATACATTTGTATATATTTTACATATACATATGTATATACATATACATGTGTATATACATATACATGTGTATATATACATATACATGTGTATATACATATACATGTGTATATATACATAGACATATACATGTGTATATATACATAGGCATATACATGTGTATATATACATATACATATACATGTGTATATATACATATACATGTGTACATATACATATACATGTGTATATATACATGTATATATACATGTGTATACATGTATATATACATGTATATACATATATATACATATACATGTAGATGTATATATACATATACATATACATGTAGATGTATATATACATGCATATACATGTAGCTGTATATATACATGCATATACATGTAGATGTATATATACATGCATATACATGTAGATGTATATATACATGCATATACATGTAGATGTATATATACATGCATATACATGTAGATGTATATATACATGCATTTTACATGTAGATGTATATTTCATGCATTAAAATGTAGATGTATATATACATGCATATACATGTAGATGCATATATACATGTGTAGTGACCCATACGGCACCATACGCGCCGGAGCAAGAAATGATTGAGTCTCCCCTGAAAGAATCTGGGCAATACCCGCATGACCACACGTGCTGATGTTGCCTTCTCCGGCTTTTATGTATAATTTTATTATTTTAATTTTTTATTGCTAAATAAAGTTTATTTTTATCTTAACTAAGAGGAACCATCACCATTTTCTTTTTCTATTCCTTTTTTAGCACTCTTTTTACTTTTAAAGGTTAATTAAAGTTTCTTCTTTTAAATATTTTCTAGTAACTTTTTTAATGGGGATTAAGGGGTTGTAATATATTCACTTGGGGTTAAAAAACAGTTTTAATGGGTGAAGAACTGCCATGCCATCTAGGGAGGGGGGAATAGTTTAGCTCGTTCCCGGGCTAGTTGCTAGCCATTAGTTAAGATCCTTGCTGGGGGTCGGCTATATATAGCCCGGGGACCGAGCGGATCTCAGCAGGGGGTCTGGATAGTTAATCACGTCTACCTAGCGGCCGATGTAGACCCGGCGGAAGCTGGAGACGTGACTTGTTTTTTTTTGTTTGTTTTTCCCCTGCGGTCGCAAGGACGTGTTTTTTTTTTTTTTTAACGGCTTAAGGTGGTATATTTTAAGCTTTTCTTTTTTTATATGTTTTAAACAGAGTGCTCCCCCTTTTTTTGTGTCTTAGGTTCCGTTTTATTTATTTTTTTGTATGTTTTAAGTGTTGTGTTCTATTTTAAGTGTTTTACTGTTATCTTTACGAACCAATAAATGTATTTTAAGACTCTAAAGTGAAATCCCTCTTTTTAATTACACCCTTTTTACGAGACATATGAACAGCTTGGCTACCTGGTGACAAGGAATTGACCACCTTCTATCACCCTTAAGGCTGACACGCACTCCCCTCGGAGATTAAACACGTTACCAACCAAACCCTTGTTGATTAGGTCATTTTTCCTTTTCTTGCACACATGCTTTCCTTTCTTGCTATCTTACACTGTGTATATCTGCATGCATGTGCATGGAGATGTATGCCTGCATGCATGTGCATGGAGATGTATGCCTGCATGCATGCGCATGGAGATGTATGCCTGCATGCATGCGCATGGAGATGTATGCCTGCATGCATGCGCATGGAGATGTATGCCTGCATGCATGCGCATGGAGATGTATGCCTGCATGCATGCGCATGGAGATGTATGCCTGCATGCATGCGCATGGAGATGTATGCCTTGCATGCATGCGCATGGAGATGTATGCCTGCATGCATGCGCATGGAGATGTATGCCTGCATGCATGCGCATGGAGATGTATGCCTGCATGCATGCGCATGGAGATGTATGCCTGCATGCATGCGCATGGAGATGTATGCCTGCATGCATGCGCATGGAGATGTATGCCTGCATGCATGCGCATGGAGATGATGCCTGCATGCATGGCAGGGAGATGTATCCCTGCATGCATGCGCAGGGAGATGTATGCCTCATCCTGCGCATGGAGATTTTAGCCTGCATCCCATGCGCATGGAATGATGCCTGCATGCGCGCATGGAGTTGATTGTGAATGATTAAAAAAAAAATTCAGATAAATGCATTGTCATGCATTTGTGGACAGAGAACACCTTTGGATATGCAAGCCTGCAAAGTGATCCTGTATAATTTTACAAAATATCAACAATATTATTATTATTATTATTACCTACTTTCATGTATTATTTTCAAGTACTTTAGGAACGAAATAGGAAACTTAAAGACTCTGCATTTAGTGTAAAAATTGGCACTTAGAAATTTCATTTTCACTGAATGTTTTTACTATGGTTTTCAAATTTGTTCTAGGTCTACATTTTTTTTTCTTTTTTTTACAAATTTCAATATTCCTCTCCTTTTACAGGACATATAAAATATACACTGTCATGTAACTTTTTTCACTTTCCATTTAAATATTTGTGAAGGAAATTGGTTGAATAAGAATGGAATTTTTTTCTCGTGAAGAAATACCATTCGTAAGTAAGGGTTTTCTTTCTGCAAGGCCATAGAATTTTCATTTGAACTCTGATTAGCTAACAGGTCGATTAAATATCCTTTGGTGCAGTAGGATAGGAGGGAATGGTCAAGTGGGATACGAGATTTATGGGGGGTCAGTGCTCCATAGTTCCCTTCTTTCCTCTGTCCTTGATACAGTTGCTTTAAGTATCTTTATTCTCTAAACTCTTCCTTGTTTAGGCATCATTAAAAAGCCAGGAAAAGGCCAAGAAAATGCAAAGTACTGATAAAAAATCTTAAGTGCTCTATTGTTTTAACCATTAATCGTTAAGTGGCACTGGGGGAAGACATGGCTCATGCTCAGTGTTGCTGCGTTTACTAAATGTGGAACTGGGTTGTTGCTATCAGATGAGGCTCCACATTTCTTGTCATTTGAAAGGAAAGCTGATCTGTTACTAATTAAATTAACATAGAAAATTGGCCAAGGAACTATTTTAATGCACAAAATAACATATACTTAACAAAAAACTTGCAACATTAATATTACAAATAAGTTGCCTGTAGGGAGCAAACACACCGCCCTATCCACCTTTCCCCTCCAATATTTTAACTTCATAGTAACACCCCCCCCCCCTAATCCCTTGCGCGTTGTCGTCGTGAGGGGGCTTAGGAGGCGAGGGCTGAGACTCAGTGCTTGGGGATCTTCTCTGCCTTTGGCCTTAGTCCTTGACTCAACTAATTTTGCAGTCTTTTTCCCTCCTGCATTTTAGTTTCTGTCCCTTCTCCAACCCCTTCTACTATCCACTTCCTAAGGTGTGAGAGCCGTGCTGAAAGGATGAAAAGCTGATTTTGTGCCAGTCCTGAACGGAGTCATGCACATGGTATTCCCATGTTTTAGTTGTCTAGCCCATACCTTTCAAGGGGACCCAGAGGGGTGGACAGTTTATCCCCCCAACATACTCTAGGTTTACCTTGGCCAATAATGAAGATGTTATACCCTTGTTAGGGGCAATGAGGCATGCCTCTTCATCAAACAGCCCCATCAACTCAAATTTTCCCGGTTCCCCGACCCCAGGCTCTCCGTTGACCGCGACTCTGAACACTGCAACTACTACCCCCTTCTCAGTGTCAACACTCAATCTCCAGGAGGCATTCCTACTCTCCCAACATTTTCAACTTCATCACCTCTACCCCCACAACTTTCTGCATCAATCACCCCATCCTCCCTTATTACTACTAGAAACCTTATTGTCTACCACCACACTACTCCCTCTGCCACACGTCCCTGTCCTTCTACCACTCCATCTTTACAAATAATTTACTCTATTTAACCCAGCCAAATGGGGCCGATTTTGACAACACTCTTCTCTTCCAGCATTGTCTTCAAACACAAGTAGGCACAGTCTCTTTCTGTAGACGACCCAATCGTTCCTGTCTCATCAGTTAAATCAGAAAACCAAACTATATCATTATAAACTCTAAATGATCTCTCTGGCAACACATGCCTGCGTAACCTCATTCAACCCTCAATACTTGTACTGGAACTGTCTCTATCTCTCCAGCAAACTGCCCTATCTGTAACAAAAATTGATCAGATTGTGGAGGACACTTACCTGCCTTACGGACTGTGTGATGATATCAGTATAGTGCCACTCCATTCCTCCTAGAGGTCATTGTAAGAACCCCACCAACATTGCTAAAATTACTTTCTGTAGACATGACCTCTTTAATATTTACACTGGCGGAGAATCCCTCCCTGTCCGACCATATTAACCTCTTCCCTATCAGGTTCAAAATTGTTGGCATTTAGGACATCCTCCCAAACACTGCCGTTCCACAGCGCGATGCCCTTTTATGTGCCCAGCCATGTCATAACTGATTAAACTGCTCTGCACAGTCACGCACATGTGCCAAGTGTGGCGGCCCCCATAATGTATTTTATAGAGGCTGCCCCACCTACAAGTTTGAGTCTGAGGTGGCAACTCTAGGATTCAAACTTGGTCTTACTATGCGTGAAGCCTTCCTTTCCCAGCCAAATTCCCGACCTTCCCTCGTCAATTTTTTTGCCATTCTAAATCCAGACACTCTGATCTCTACTGCAGCCCCAACACCTTTCCCTCTCCCTCCCGCACTACCCACAGCAGACAGACTAAACTTTCCACCCCTTCCACCACACACTCGCCTCCATCTACCTTTGCTTCTACTCAGACACCAGTCTCCCCCCCCATAAGAAAACCTTTTTCTCACAAACTCCCTAACCAACTCCGTTACAGAAACTCTTGAAGATATTCAAAACTTTATGCTCGAGTTTCAAATTGACACCGAAACCCCATATCGACCCTCAAATTCCACAACTCCTGCTCCCTCCACACTCAAAATCACTGCTGCTATCCATCCTCCTCTCACTCATATTCCTCCTCCTCCCTCCCAACACAGCCCATCCCCCCCCCCAGCTTCTAGCTCCACCTACATTAACCCTAACTCCATCCCCTCTAACCCCTCCACTCCCTTCTGGATACACACGTGAATCTCTTATGTCACAACTATGCCCTTCCCCAGATTTCTCCTGAGTCATTGAAGTCATGGGTTTTCCACCACGTCGAGGGTGTAGGTGTTGAGGATGGGGATCAAGGGGCGATGATCCGTCATTAATGTGAAGGAGAGTAGGCCAGATGGGTAGTAGCTACACTTGGTCATACTGCAGCGAGGAGCTCTCAGTTGTGGCGTATCATGTCTCTGTATCGGTAAGAAAACGGGAGCCCGAAATGCTCTTTTGTCTGGACCCCGGATCAAGGTCAAAAACCTGCTTCTCAAGCACACTTCTCGGCACATTTTGATGCTGCTCTACCAGTGGTCCTCCAGATGGATGCCTTATGATTCAACAGCATAGGATATGCCCTTCTACAAGAACACGGCCAGGGGAGGAATATACATATATACATATATATATACATATATATATATACAGAATAATATAATATATATATATAAATAGTAATATATATATATACATGTAAAATATATTATATAATATACATGTATAATATATATATATAATATAATATTATATATAATATATATAATTATATATATATAAGTAAAATTATATAATCCATGTATATATATATATATATTTTTGGTCACAAGTCATTTTTTAAGGGGGGGGAGGGGTTGAAAGGTGGGGCAAGGGGCGAGACCCATTTGTGGGGAATAGCCTTTGGGTGGTAAAGGAACGACGAAGTTTTTGTGGTTTAGTCCTGTTCTAAAAAAACCCCGGGGGGGCTCTTTTGTTGGACCCCGGGAAAAGGAAAAAACCTTTTTCCCGCCCTTCCGGAATTTTGAGGTCCAAGGGGCCCCCAAAGGGGCCAGAAAAGCAAAGGAAAAGCCCAAAAAAAAGGGGGGGGGGAAAAAAAAAAAAAAAAAAAAAAATAAAAAAAAAAAAAAAAAAAAAAAAAAAAAAAAAAAAAAAAAAAAAAAAAAAATAAAAAAAATAAATTATTATTATAAAATAAAAAAAAAAATAAATTTAAAAAAAAAAAAAAAAAAAAAATATATTTTAAAAGAAAAAAAAAAAAAAAAAAAAAAAAAAAAAAAATAAAAAAAATTTTAAAAAAAAAAAAAAAAAAAAAAAAAAAAATAAAAAAAAAAAAAAAAAAATATTGATAAAAAAAAAAAAAAAAAAAATTTTAAAAAAAAAAATAATTAAAATACATAATAATAATATAAATTTTAATATATATATCATAATATATATATATATATATATTATATCTAGGACCCTTAATGTAAATAATCATAATAATAATAAATATATAAATAATAAATAAATATAAAATTTTTTATACAACTATATATATATATAATATAAACACAATAATATATAAAATTTGTTATAAAAAATATATTAATAAAAATAATAACAAAATATAATAAATAATATATAAAACATTATATATATATATATATATAAAATATAATAATATAGAACAAAAAAGTATATATAATACAATATTATATATATATAAAATATATATAATATATTATAATTATATAATATATAATATTATAGTATATTATTTTATATATATGAATATATTATATATATAATATAATGTATATAATTAAAATATTTATTATTTATAAAATATAATATGATATACCTATTTTTTTTATTATAGGGTTACATATAATTTATTATATATTATAGATAATATTATTATATATATTTTATAATATAATCTATATAATTACAAAATGTTATTTATAATATTATATAATAATATATAATATAATATATATTATATTATAATAATATATTATTACACATATATACTAAATATATATTATCCATCTTATATTATTTTACACATATATATTTAATAAAAATTTTTTAATTTAAAGTATAAATTTTTTAAATTTTTTAAAAAAATAAAATATAATTTTAACAGTTAATTATTTAAATTTTTTAAAATAATTTTTTTAAAATTTTTAATAAAATTTTAAAAAAACAAAAATTATTAAAAAAAATTTAAAAAAATTTTAAATAAAAATATTTTTAATATAAAAAAAAAATAAATTTTTAAATTATTAAACTTTTATAAATTATTTTTAAAAAAAATAAAATAAAAAAATTTTAAAAAAAAAAAAAATTAAAATAAATTTAAAATTATTTTATTATATAAATAAAAATTATATTAATATTATTTATATTAATAATTAATAATTAAATTAAATATTATAATATAATTTTAAATAATTTTATAAAAAATTATAAAATTCTAATTTTTAAAATTTATTATTTTAAAATTTAAAAAATTTTTATTTTTTAAAACATTAAAAAATATATAAATATATATAAAATATATATATTATAATAATATATAATAAAATTTTAAAAAAATTAAGTATTAAAATTAATTTAAAAATTAAATTTTTTTTAAATTTAAAAAAAATTTTTAAAAAAAAATTTTTAAATTTTTTTTTAAATTTTTTTTTTTGTTTTAAAAATTTTTATTTTTATTTTTATTTTTTTTAATTTTTTTTTTTCTTAATTATTTTTTTTTATTTTATTTTTTTTTTATTTTTTTTTTTTCCAAAAATTTTTTTATATTTTTTTTTTAAATTTAAATATTTTTTTTATTTATTTTTTTTATATTTTTTTAAAATCACTACCTCCATCTGTTTCCCCGGCCCCCGGGTGGGGCTTCCCGGGCTGTTTTAACATCCATCTGGGGACCTGGGGAAAAAAACGGCCAAAAAGGTTCGGAACGGTTTTTCCCCGGGGAAAAAACTTTTGACCGGGGTCCAGACGGGGTCGGGGAGAAAAGGGAAAAGGGGGTGGGGCGGGGCCCCCAAAAAAAGTTTTAAAGGCTGGATACCAGGCCCATGGGAGCAGAGGTCTTATTAAAAGGGGGGAAAATCCTGGATAGACTGACAACTTTTCTGCTGAGTGTCTTAGAAAAAATTTGTACCAGAACTGGTGAAGGGGTCTGCCACTTAGATCGTACGGCATTGTAAAGGCTGGTGGATCCGCTGGAGGTGAGTAAATAGATCCTCATTGTGAAGAACA
>NC_051387.1:26182189-26211883 GCF_015228065.2 Penaeus monodon
AATCTTTCTCCATCCTTTTCTCTTGTCATGTGTAGCTCGCTAATCTCCACTTTTCTTAAATGGCACTCTACTCCAATACCGTTCTTTTGGTAAATTCCTTGGCCTTATTTTTAACACCAAATTGTCCTAGAAAGACCATATCTTTTACATTAAAGTAAAAGCTCGCCACAGCTTCCGAATCTTACAGAATCTTTCCCATATATCCTGGGGATCAGATCGTAAAACTTCCCCCAATCTTCATGTTACCTTGCTCACTCTTGATTATGGATGCCATATCTACTCTGCTTCAACTTCAGTTCTTGCTCATCTTGATAGAATTCACCACTGCGGTCTTCGTTTAGCCTTAAGCACCTTTCGTTCCTTCTCTCTCTCCGATGCTATTCTCGATTCCACCAACTTTCCCACACCAAACTAACTATCCCACGATCCCTACTTCCTCCCTTTGCTTCTTCTCCATGTTTACCTATTTCTTTCTCCATTCACATGTCCATTCCGTTCCTCCATGGCTTATACCTTATCTCCATATTTGCTCCTGTTTTCCCTGACCCAACAAAATCAGATATCCCCCCTTCTGTCCTTCTCACCCATTTCCTTGACAGTCTCCATTCAATCCTCCAGTATTCATGCTTACACTGATGGCCCCAAATCCACCTCCGGTCCTGGTTTCATAACCTTCCCACCTCACACTTTCAAATAGCCCCTCCCTCTTGAATGCAGTGTCCTTACTATAGAACTATATGCACACCTTTTTGCCTTAAAACATATACTCACTCCTCTTTCACTAATTTACTGACTTCTATGTCTATGCACTCGACCAATCCCCTTGTCTATAAGATTCAGAACTGGTTCTACCTGTCTACATGTTATAAATCTATCAGATTTTGCTGGGTGCCCAGCCATGTTGGAATCCCCGGCAATGAACAGGCAGATACCCTAGCACACTCCACCGCTATGTCCACATCAAAACCACGTTTCTCATGTATTCCAGCCATGTATTATTACCGCCCTTCCTTTATACTAAATGGCAGTCTTTTTGGTCAAGGTTTTGCACCAATAAATTACTCAGTTTCCTCCTGATCAGCTCCATAGCATTGGAACAGATGTTGGGAGACTGCTCTCGCTTGCTTACATATTAGCCACACCTGTCTAACACACTCTTATATGATGTCACGTTCTGATCTGCCCGTTTATTCCCTATATAATTTCCCTTTTTCAGTTCTACACATTCTGTTGTCATGTTCACACTTTGCTACAGTCTGTACCTCTGCTTTCCCCAACTATCATCCCTCCACCGACCTCCCAACTATCAGACATCCTTACGGAATCCCACACTTTCTGCTTTGACGACATGTTCTTCCTCAGACTCATACATATCCTCCACTTAATCTTATCTCCCTTACCTAATCCTCCATTCACTCATCAACTCCTTTACCTATTGTTGATGTATAGGCAGGTATAGGTTTACTATACTTGCCAATAGTGATACATGGCCTTAGATATCTAGCACATTTATTTTTTGCTTTTAACCAATAACCATTAACCAGGCCAGGCCATATTATGGAAGGCCCAAGCAAAGCTAAATCTTCGCAAATCTCAAACACCCCCACCACCTCTTCCTAGTTCTGCACAGCTTTGGGTGACTACACTTAGTCACAAGCACAGTACCACACACAGGTCACTACACTTAGTCACGACAAAACACTTGAACAGGCACTATATCCAAGGAGGCGGGGTCGCGCAATGAGAGGGGAAGGTCGACTGCAGGAATTCGTTCGTTTGCTTGAGATTTGTGAAGATCTGGCTTTGCCTGGGCCCTCATACATATGGCCTGGCCTGTGTCAGCTATTTATGGTTGTCTCATTTTATTCTCTGATGCTCTATGCTTACCGTGGTGCTTTGCTATAGACAGTCAATGGCTGTCCTGGAGTCTGTATGTATCATTCCCTCAGGGATGCGTGGGCTAAGGCTCCCATGATCGCAACTGCCTGTGCCTGTAGTGAGGAGTTGTTGTCTGTTACCCTCATGGATTGCGTGGCATCCCTTGCTGCAAAGCTGGCGCCTACAGTGTGGTTTAAGGGATCGACTAATCCCTTAAACTCCATTCGTGAAGTAGGTTCTACTACCCAGAGGAACGATGGTTGCAATGACCCTCGCAGCTTCTGCCTTTCGACTAGGCATGAGGTATTGATTCTTTCTCCTTGACAAGCTCATAACAGAGAACATTACTGAAGCCCACGGCAGAGCTTCAATGAAGTTGGGGTTGTGGGAGTCCATGCCCTTGGCAAGTAGTTGTTTTTGAGCTGATAGCATATCAAAACCCTGGCTGTGTGAGGCAGCCAGGAGTTCTTTGCAAACAGGTCGTGGTCTTGTTCTAGGTAAGGGTATTTTTTCTCTCTTTGTGTTCCTGGGTGCTTGGATGACCTTTGAAATGAACTGAGCTGTCATTAGATTAATTTGTGAGTCAAGGGGGAAAAGGTTTGCCTCCATGAGGAGGATGAGGGCCTCCGTCCACCTTGTGGCACCCAAAAAACCTGGCAGCCTCTTTTTGAACTTCCCCAATTTTTTCTTAATCTTGGCTTTGCGGCAATCAGAGCGAAGTATAGTCCCAAGGGGCGGTGGTAGTACATAAAACGTCTTAGTATTTTATTCTGCTCCTTTTTTAAAGGGGGGGGGGTCGGTCATCAAAGGTTTTGGGAAATTTTTTAACTTTACCTTTGAACATTTTGTTAAAGCCAGGCTTGGATTTGGCAGAAATTTTTAGTTCTGTCCTACAGCATTCTTCAGATACAATCCAACGCACTGGGCTTTACTTAAGCGTGGGGGCCGGGGAGATGTTGCGAGATCGTCTCTAGGAGAGGTTTTGTTGAGGTGCGGACATTAGGGTATTAAAAAGGGCTGGACTGGGGCCCCCACCTTGGTTTTCCATTTTCTATGGCATGTGCTGTGATGGGCCGCCCTTTGGGAATCTGATTTTGGCTTTCTGTTCCTGAAAAGTCCCCCCATCCAAACCCAAAAGCTTTCCCCTGATTCCTTCTGGTTTAGTGTCTTCTGAAAACCCCAAAGGACTTGCTAATTCAAAGCCTTTTCCCCCTGCTTGGGGGTAATTTTCCCACAACCCGGCGTGGGATGCTGTCAGTGGGTCAGACTGATTTTCCACAACGCGGGGAAACAGGGTGCGCCCTTTTAGCCACATGTACTCGGCCGCTTACTTCACTCCCATATTGTATTTATACCGCATGCTTGCCAAAAATTAACAGACTACTCTGCACCTCTGAGTTTGACTCTCCTTCCACTCAAGGCCTAGGCTCCTCATTAAGCCAACCTAGGCCTCTCCAACATTAGTGACCCCAAACAACATGAATACCGATGCAGCTACCCTTTTTACTATAGTTAATGCTGCCTCCATCCACCTCCTGCCCTTTTCTACCAAATGATATCTCACTTACCAGAGAGCTCCCAGAAGTTCCTGTTAGACCTATTTAATAAGATCTATAGAGAGGGCACAGTGCCATCCACATGGAGAGAAGCTATAATCATTCCTGTTCCTAAACCTGGCAAAGATGCTTCTGCACCAGGAAATTACAGACCAATTTCTCTCACCAGCTGCATCTGCAAGCTGATGGAGAAAATAGTCAACTTCAGGTTGACATGGCTGCTAGAAAAAGAAAACATGTTGACCCCATATCAATATGGCTTTAGAAAATTAAGATCAACCACAGATGCACTTGTGAGGATGGAAACTGCTATACGGAATTCCTTCGCACAGCGACGTCACATGATAGCAGTCTTCTTTGACCTTGAAAAGGCTTATGATACTACTTGGAAGCATGGCATACTCATGAAGCTGTATGACATTGGTTTAAGAGGAGCATTACCTACTTTCATACAAAGCTTCCTTGCTGACAGGAAGTTTAGAGTTCGGGTAGGAAACAGTTTCTATAACCTGGAAGATCAGCTGGAAGGGGTCCCACAAGGGAGTGTCTTAAGTGTGACCCTGTTTGCCATTGCTATAAATGATATTGTAAAGGTTGTTCCAAGTGCTGTCTCATGTAATCTGTATGTGGATGACTTTACACTGTACTGCTCAGGAGGAAGCTTACAGGATGTGCAAGGGCGCATGCAGACTGCAATAAATTAGGTTGTACAGTTGGCAACATATCATGGGTTCAAATTTTCTCCAAGCAAGACCATGGCTATACATTTCCACAAACGAGGTAAGTTCCATCCTTCCCTCTATTTAGGAGCAAACCCACTGCAATTTGTCCAAGAAGTGAAGTACTTGGGTCTAATTTTTGACTCAAGACTTACATGGGTGCCTCACATCAAACAGTTAAAAGTGAAGGCTACAAAAGCACTTAGTATTTTGCGGGTTTTTTCACATTTATCTTGGGGTGCAGACCGCACAAGCTTATTCATCTGCATCTTCTCCGGATGTTGGACTCGGTTCATAATGAAGCTCTCAGAATCTGTACTGGGGCTTTCAGGTCTTCACCTGTGGAGTCCCTGTATGCTGAGAGTGGAGAACCACCTCTTTCATTACACTGGGACTACATGAACCTGATTTACTACACGAGACTACAAAGGATTCCGGGATCTCCTACATCCAGATTGGTTTCAACCCCCTTGAGGATAGCCGATCCTATGGTAGGAGAATGAGGAATCTTGTAGAAGAACTTAATTTAAGTCTCACTAAGGTTCTGGCTGTTGGATTCCCCAATTCCCCCCTTGGACTAATCAAGTCGAGCTGGATTTGGTCGGAATTGGGAAAGGGGAGAGATCTGAAGCAGAAGTCAGAGAGAGATTTCTTCAGCACATTTCAAGGATCGGACGCAATATATACAGATGGTTCGAAATCTGAAAATGGTGTGGGCTTTGCAGCAGTGAGCAGAAGGAAGACTGCATCTGGCAGTCTTTCTCTAGCAGCCTCGATCTTTACTGCAAAGTTACATGCCATTCTTGCAGCAGTTAAGATGACTAGAGATCTTATGAACCATTCTATTGTGATATATTGTAACTCTCGTAGTGCCTTCCAAGCAATCAAGAGCTTAAACTCATCACATCCAGTAGTAAGGGAGGTTCAAGATTGGCTTGCACTGATGTCAACACGCAAAAAGATAACTGTGTTGGGTGCCAGCGCATGTTGGTATCAGTGGGAATGAGCGAGCTGACCAGAAGGCCAAGGCAGCTGCTGCTCAGCCTTGTGATGCTCGTTTTCCTCTCCCACACACCGACCTGAAACCCAGCATAAGGAGTTGTCTTCGCAATAAATGGAAGGAACAATGGAGGCATACCTCCAGAAACAAACTGCGAGAGATTAGAGATGACCTTGGCAGTTGGGTGACTAGCATCCACCCTAACCGAAAAGTGGAAGTTGCATTAACAAGACTAAGAATCGGGCACACAAGACTGACTCATGGGCCGATGATGGCTAAAAGTCAACCACTTTGTGAAGGATGCCTAGAGCCATTAACGATCGCACATGTAGTGGAAAGATGTGCAACATTCTTAGACCAAAGATGTATGTACTTGTCTCCCCCATATACACTGAAAAAAGTATTGGGGGAGGATTGTGACATAGAGGGTCTTATTAGTTTCCTTAGGGAGACTAATATTTTCAATAAAATTTAATTATGCATAATGTTTATGCAATATTTTATATAATTAAAGCATAATATTTATGCTTTGATTTTTTATTTGTTTATTGTTATTTGTAAAATATTTATTGATAGATTTTTAAAGTTTTAAATATTTTAATATTTCTAATAAACAAGGTATTCGCCGCTAATGACCTTAGCTGTTGACGCGGCAGATAATTTTGAATAATCAATCAAACTCTCGTGGCCTCCACCTACATCTGTCAAGACAATTATTGGCTGTGCTCCTGTACCCCTTGTGGTAGGAACAAATGCCATCTGCAGCCAGGGTGAAAGGCCTCCAGATAGTGTTGGACCCTCTGTCAGTTGCTGTGATGTCGGTACTACTCAGTGGGAAAACGGGAGCTGTTGGTTGAGAGCAGGCTTCCCGATGTGCTTCCATCAGTGCATTGGCTCTGGTGAGGAGAACATTAATGGCCATCTCATCAGAGTCATGGAGCTTCTCCCTGATATTGCCGGGGAGAGATCAGAGTAAAATCTCTCTTTTAAGATTCACTTTGTGGAACTTACTTTGTGTATCTTTGATGGGGAGGCGTCATAGGCTGGTGATTTCTTGCCAGACTTGTTTTGGATTATGATCTCCAATGGTGTGTTGGGGATGTTGAAGACTTGTTGCACCCTCTCAGACAGAGAAAGCAAACACTTTTGCCGCAGCTCCTGCTTCAGGCTGACATTTTCAATGTTGTCTGGCTGGCTGTCTAACCGGGGGGCTAACTGGTGGAAGACCTCCTTGGGCAAGATGGCTACAACATGGTCTACTTTGGTGGTCGCCTTAACTATATTCTTGAGCCTGAACTGGGTTTCGGCTCGTCGAAACCTTGTGAGTGCTTCATTTAACGAAAAGGGCAGGATTGATTGATTATTTAAAATTATCTGCCGCATCAACAGCTAAGGTTATTAGCGGCGAATACCTTGTTAAATAGAAATATTAAAATGTTTAAAACTTAAAAAATCTGTCAATAGATATCTTATAAATAACAATAAACAAATTAAAAATCAAAGCATAAATATTATACTCTAAGTGTATAATGTAATAATGTATTATAGCAATGGCAAACAGGGTCACACTTAAGACACTCCCTTGTGGGACCCCTTCCAGCTTAGAGAAACTGTTTCCCACCCAAACTCTAAATTTCCTGTTAGCAAGGAAGCTTTGTATGAAGGTAGGTAATGCTCCTCTTAAACCAATGTCATACAGCTTCATGAGTATGCCATGCTTCTAAGTTGTATCGTAAGCCTTTTTAAGGTCAAAGAAGACTGCCAACATGTGACGTTGCTGTGCGAAGGAATTCTGTATAGCAGTTTCCATCCTCACAAGTGCATCTGTGGTCGATCTCAATTTTCTAAAGCCATATTGATATGGGGTCAACATGTTTTCTTTTTCTAGCAGCCATGTCAACCTGAAGTTGACCATTTTCTCCATCAGCTTGCAGATGCAGCTGGTGAGAGAAATTGGTCTGTAATTTCCTGGTGCAGAAGCATCTTTGCCAGGTTTAGGAACAGTAATGATTATAGCCTCTTTCCATGTGGATGACACTGTGCCCTCCCTATAGATCCTATTGAATAGGTCCAACAGGAACTTCTGGGAGCTCTTCGGTAAGTGAGATATCATTTGAAATGGAATATCGTCACTTCCTGGGGCAGTCTTACGGCAGAGCTGCAAAGCAGAGTCCATCTCCTTGCACAAAAATGGCAAATTGTATGGAAGCTCTGCTGCAGTCCTACTGAAGAACGACACTGGGTGTTGTTCCTGTTCAGCACGAAGTGTGGAGAATCGAGCAGTGTAAGATGCTCCAGAGATCTCTGCCATGGATTTAGCTAGCTCATTAGCAATATCTTTTTTGTCTGTGATAATTATGCCATCTATCTTCAGAGCAGGTTGTGATATGGATGTGCTCTTTCCAGCAATCTTACGCACCTTGTCCCATACCCATGCTAAGGGGGTCCCAGAGTTAATCGAGGAGACATAATGTCTCCACGACGTCCGTCTAGCTTCCCTTAGCATGCGCCTGGCCTTGGCTCGGGTCTTTTTGTAACTGATCAAGGTTACAATGCTGGGGCATCGTTTCAACTGCCTTAATGCAGTTTTCCTTGCTCTGACAGCTTGTTGGCATTCATCAGACCACCATGGTACTGGAAGTCGACGGTACTGCCTGCTAATTTTGGGAATGGATACTTCTGCTGCAAGATGAATTCGTGATGTGAAGTGATTAACAGCATCTTGAACACACTGGAAATCATTCACAGATCCTTGCAATACTGCAGTTGATCTAAAAAGATTCCAGTCCGCATGTTCAAGTCGCCATCTCTGCACTCCATTGGCTGGAATACCATTCACCTCCTCCAAAATTATTGGAAAGTGGTCACTTCCATGTAAGTCTTCCATGACCTGCCAAGTGAAGTTCAACTGTGAATCAGGTGAGCCTATTGATAGGTCTATATTGGAGAATGTCCCAGTTTGAATTTGGAAATGTGTGGGAGTGTCATTGTTCAGTAAAACTGCATCTACTCTTAAGAACAAGGACTCCAAGGCCCTTCCTCGATGGTTGCACAAAGTGTCTCCCCAGAGGTGATGCCGACCACTGAAATCTCCCAAGAGTAGAAATGGATGTGGCAACTGCCCAAGTAGATCTTCCAAATCATTAATGTTCAGATTATGTGGAGGAAGGTAGATGGATGCAACAGTGTAAGGTCGTGTCAAGCCTATTCTCACAGCCTTCACCTGCAGTTTGTCTGCAGGTGGATGGCCTGGAAGGGAATATCTTGACATACCATTACTGCTACTCCTCCATGAGGTCCATTGTCAAAGGTTCCATAATGGCTTGAACTTGGAATCCTCTCAGGAAAATGGGACGATTTTCCCTGGTCATAATCTCTTGTAGGCATACACAAACTGGGTTCCATGAAGCTATCAGATGTTGCAGTTCTTCCCATTTTGCATGAATTCCCTGACAGTTCCATTGGATTAGGGTATCCAGTTCTTTATATTATTTCTTCATAAGGTGTTTGGCAGCACCTGTGGTCAAGGTTTGCCTCACACCGTTAGGCTGTCCCTTTCCATGATCCTGGGAGTACCTTTTTAATATTTGTTGACCTGTGGAACTAGTTTCCACAGGTTTCCCTTGGACAGGTTCAGGATTTCTTTGCCTAGGCAAAGGAAGGACCTGAGCCTTTGCTTCAGGGGCATTCTGACTAGCAGCGGAGGCCCCTGTGGATATTGTGGCAGCTGGAGCTGTCACCGTTGAGGCCTCTGGAGCCTTAAATGATGGCTCCAAAGACCTTACTTTGGGAGGAGGTGTCTCCTCAATAGACCCCTCACTCCTACTCCGTTTCTGGTGGAACAACTCACCAGAGGCAGTGTCAGCAATTTGGGACTGAGGTTTAGAGGAAGTGGCAGAGTGTGTGCTGTAAGAAGCATTGGAGGGCAAGGGTTGGTGGGAAGGAGGATGGGCTAGAACCGTAGCAAAGGACCTAGCAGGCTATGCTAACAGCACACGGGCACGTCGCTTTGCCTCTGGAAAACTAACTTTCTCCTTGCTCCTTATTACCAATACTTCCTTTTCAAATTTGTACCTTTTACATTGCTTTGAAGAAGCTTCATGAGCCTCTTTGCAGTGGTAACAGCATATTGGACCTGGACAGTTATCATCTCCTTGATGACCTGTTGTACCACACTTTACACATACTCTTGGTTGTCCATTTTCTTTAAAACGGCAAGAGTTGGCTCCATGCCCATAACCTTGGCAGTGGAAGCACCGCATAGGGTTAGGCACATATGGCTTTAACTTGAGGTGGTACCATGCTAACTTAACCGATTCTGGAAGGACTAATGTGTTAAAAGTTAGAAGAAGAGCTGGTGTCGACTGTTCCAAACCATCAACTTTCTTCCTAAAACGTTTTACTGCCACTACATTAAAATTCTCTAGTTCCTCTAACAGTTTCTCCTCAGAATACCTCATCAGGTCTCGGGAAAAGACAATTCCCTTACACTGATTGAGGGTTTTGTGAGGAGAGCATGAAACTTGAGCCCCAGGAATGTTGCATATCGCACGCAGACGGTCACTCTCGTCTGGTGACGAAACCTCAACTATCAGGCTACCATCTCGCTGTGGGGTGATACGAGGATCACGTTGACATACTTCAACCATTTTCCGATGAACCTCAAAAATGTCAAGATCCATCAATCAATGGTCTTCACTACCAGGTACTTACTATATGAAATGCTTTCATATTTACCAGGTAAGATTTCCTTAGTGGATTGAGGAGGACATTTCCCCTTCTTACCTGGTTTGGGAGCCCGGGAACCAATTCAATTCCCATTCTTGCCCTTTGGAAGCTGGAAAGGTTCCAGAGTGATGTGTGATTTTCCAGAAAGAATGGTCAAGGGATTGCGCAGGTCATCAGGGAGAGAGCTAGATCTTTGTAAATTTGTAGTACTCATACAATTTTGAAATCTTCATTTCCTCACCCCCCCACCCACCATGAAGTCCAATGAGGAGAAGCTATAGTTGGGGTTCACAATCTCCCAACAGCCACAGGGGTAATGAGGAAATATATGCAGCCACTATTACAGTACTGATGGCAGTCGCAGGACCTATGTGCTACCGACTGAATAGTGCCTGCTTGACCCTAGCCATATTTGACCAGCCGACTGACTTGACCGGGCCTTGATCAAGCCACCCGTCTAACCAGAATAAAGGACCAAAGAGGTGTGTTACTAGCTGCAGGGTGCAGCGTGCAGCATTGCTCAACCTCCAGGACTCCTGTCTCCTGGTAATACGGGATGCCACACACGGGAAACACACGTGGGAGAGTTCTCCCTGGTCCCCTCTCATAGGCCTTGGTGCAACAGGAAGCCATTTTGTCTCATCCCTCACTGGTGACCCCTCCAGTATGGGTAGCCCTCTGGTCCGGCTCACCAGATCATTGGGACCTCAAGACCCCCCACCGCGGCAAGTCGGCTTCCGTTAGGGGGGGACATATTGAGAGATGGCGCTGATCCCTCAACACAGCCCTCACTGCCCATTGCACCACTGCCACATGGCTCCCCTGGCTGCTTCATGGCTCAGGACAATGCGTAAGGAGGATCTCGCTTATTCTGCAGCCGAGATGGTATATGGTCAGCCATTTGTCGTGCCCAGAGAATTTTTGCCCAGCGATGGCTTGAGCGACACTTAGTTAAAGGACCTCAGCCAGGTAACCCAGCAATTTGCTCACAGCAGACCCACTCATTGCTCTCAGGTCCTTCCAGGGTCCTTCAGTGCTCCCCCAGGGCTTTCAAGCTACAGATCAATGGACGAATCGACTGAGTCACCACAGAGCACCTTAACCAGCATACATCAGTGCCTCAGACCATGATGATGCCACTTACACGACATCCCGACGCCATTTTCGCCCCACAGGATCCTGGGGGCAGGGCGGGTAGTAGCTCACATGACTCATTTCCACAGCTCTGTAATAGTGGTTCAGAGGTCAAAGGACTCACACCATTCCAGTCACTTTTCCTGCCTGACTCTTATGGCAGTCTCCTTGGTATCCCTGACTGCTTCCCTTAGGAGGGCTAGGTTGTCAGGGGTTCTTTGCTTTTGGAATTATTTTCTACACATGTTCACTCTGTGGTAGACTTCCTTAATGTCTTCATTAAAGTACCAGGCATCTTTATAACTCCTGGACCATGGCTAAGTTTTAGGTATAGTCTGTGAGGCTGCTTGATATATGGCATTGATAAGTCTGGCTTCAAGCACTTCCACGTTTTTATTCTGTGGGGGTTCATTGCTTCTGAGACAGTGGGCCAAGGCATTCTGAAAGGCTTGCCAGTTGGTCTGGTCTGTTCTCTATCTTTGGTTTGGCATGAGGGTAGTAACAGTGTCATAATAGTCACTTGTGACAGTCTCATGGACACACCATCTAATTCTCTCCACCAGAACAGTAGTGGCGAAGGTGAGGTCTGGGACCCCTCCTCTGACATGTGTTGGCTCTTGCCCAACACATGTTGGCTTTTGCCCAACACATGTTGGCTTTTGCCCAACACATGTTGGCTCTTGCCCAACACATGTTGGCTATGTGATGGACTGCCGCATCCAGAGCCCTGCAGGGAGCCAAGGTGTGCATTGAAGTCTCCCCCTATGATCACTTGTTCTTGTGCTGCAGTAGCACAGACCTGGCTGATGTCTACAGCCTGGCTTGCTGTAAACATTGTACAGCTTGAGGGGACTCCCAGCCAGGTGAATCTCAACAGCAAGAGATTAAACATACTCTCCACAGTGCGGTGCATTGACTATTGCGGAGCAAGGGATTGTTACTCTGACCAAGATGATCAAGCCTCTTTTGCCAGCTGTACTTAGCATGAAGACATAATACCCTGAGAAGCGAACAGTCCCCTCTATTTATGTCTCCTGGAGCATGACAGTATCAATGTTCCTTGATCGCACTGTATGGAGGATGGCATCTTTTGTGTTGAAGCCATAGATGTTCCACTGTACTATGCTTAGATTGTGTCATGATGTTACTTGGTAATATTTATATCAGAAACGTCTTTATATTCGGCTTCAGAGTCCGAGTCTGACAACTCCCTCACTGGTTGAGGGATCTTCATCTGCTGTCAGGCTAACCATGGAGATGGAGAGCCTTTGGTAGCTCTGACTTTTGTGAGTTTGGCTTTTCTCACTTCAGGCTTTTCTCTTTGCTGACTTTACCTGAGTAAGGTCAGCTTGCTCTGGCACTGGCTGCACAGATTCAGCCTGTTCTGGCTCTGCCTGTGAGGGCGTGGCCAGGGTTGGGTTGGGGAGAGGAGTCTCGTCCTGAGGTGAGGGTGGGGCTGCTTTGGCTCTGCTCAGCTTCCTCCCTTTCAGGACTGCAACAGTCTGGGTCATTGCCGTCATGGCGACCGTGACTGCCCTCTTCACCTCCTCACTGGTCCTCCCCAAAGCTGTTGCTACTGCTGTGACTACAACAGTCAACAGGAGAAGTCTTATCTTCCTCGTCAAAGAGGAGATTATCATCTCTTGGGGAGGCTTTTGCAGCGTTCTTTGAACCTTTATTCCTGTGGTTATTTCTGCATTATAGAAATGGCCGGAAAGTCCTTCTTATTGGAGATATCCGGTATCGGCTTTGGAGGGGCTTCCTTCCTCTTAGGAGGTCAGGAAGTCTTTTCTCTTTTGTTCTGTCCCCAGACATGGATGCCTAGGAGAGCTTGGAACAAAGTCTGGTCGCTTTTTAGCAACCTCTTGTTGCCTGAGGGCCGCCTTTTTCTGTCAGAGCAAGTCAGGCTCCAGGAGTGAGGCCCCCTTGGCACAATTGGGACATTTGGCTTTTGTGTCCCTTTGGCCTTCCTTGTGGGCCTTAAAGCACACCTCGGTGTTGTGTGCCTTGCTACAGATGCCACATTTAGGCTTGGCCTTGTAGCTAGCCTGGTGGTGACCATATCTTTGGCACTTGAAGCACTGAAGTGGCTCAGTAGGAGCCCCAGTTACCCAGATCAAGGGTAGTGATTGGGGCTCCTTTCAAGGTCTCCAGGACTTGCCTGGTTAGGCTCTTCCCTTTGGACGTTTGGGAAGCATCCACGACCTGTGGGTGTGATGTGATCACATCCACATCATATAGTGAGAAGCCAAGTAGCACCATCTTGACTCTCCTATCATCGGGATTGAGTGGTGAGACAAACACTCTCCTCCCATCATTAAGCTCCTTGGTTTCCTGCACGAAATTTAGGGTAGCTTGGTCTTTGGGCATGATAATCATGGCAACCCGTATTGACAACCTGATTTTTCGCTGCATCTCCAATCCTCTTACCAGTTGGTAGGCATTGTCGAAGCCCTCAGGTTTAGAGGGAATCCTAAACTGGGAAATGCCTAGGGGGTCCAGACTTACCCTGAGAGTCTCCAGTCTGGGTCGTTTCGGGCCACCCTTTCGGCTTATATTCTAGGCTGCAGTTGTGGGAGCAGCAGCTGTTTCGGCTGGTTCAGCCTGTGCTCCCATCTCGGTCAGGGAGGACGTTTGAGGGTTACTCAGAGCTCTCCCTGATTTGGGTGTTGGCCTGGAGAGGCCAGCACGAGAGTCCATCTGCTGGACAATCTGCTGTAGTCTGAGCCTTGCAAGGCCTTGTATCTCTTTGTTGGGTTTGAAATGTTTGCCATAAAATGAACAGTTATTTCATCCTCTCACGACCCCACCCACCACCGAGTCCAACAAGGGGAAGCTGTATGTTAGAACTACAAGGGTGGTGAGAGGATATATGCAGCCAATGGCTGATGTACCGCCACTCACGGGACCAGTGTGAGTGTCCCTAGCCTCCTGAAGGAGACCATCCGATTGATCTGACCAGGCCAAGATCAGATCATCCATCTTCCTGGACCAAGGGACCAAAGAGGCATGTTGCTAGCCGCAGGGCGTACTCATGCATGGCATCGCTCAACCTCCAGGACAAAAGACAAAAGTTTGGAAAGAAGAGTGGGAAGGAAGAATGGCAATAGGGGAATGATAAAGGGTGGAAGAAAATGAATTTTAGGATAAGAAAAAGGAGCTGGGGTTTAACCCAGCATGCAGGGTAAAACTTGGGGTAATAGCTGTAGTGGGTTCTTTGAAAGGAGGAAAAGGGTGAGGGTGGCCCAGCGCCATCTTGAATCTTTTATGTTAAATGCGGGTGTCCTTGGACATGCGGGGCTTCCCCTCCACCACGAGGCTGCGCAGGAAGGCGGCCGTCCAATTCTTATCGCGTAAGGTACGGGTACCCTATGAGTGCGTGCCAGCACTGGAGGTCGCGCGCTCGCGGCGTTTTCGTGGGAAGTAGGTGAAGGCGCACGGCCTGGGACCCCACTATAGCAAACAGCTGGATTCTCAGCTAACCAAAGTGCTTTGGATAAAAGTCAACAGTTTTGGTGCCATCGGCTGTGTGCTCTGGGAATGGCCTCCTCGACCATGACTCCAGGGCTATCCCTCAGCTAACCTATACTGTTGAATCAGGTTGAAGCTCGGAGGTGGTCGCTATTCGGACTGGCCATCCCTGCCTGTGTCAACAGAAGGTTCCCCTTTGTTGGCAGCAGGGCTTACGGAGAGACGCGGCCCTGGCGGCCACGTCACGAATGGAATAACCCCACTCGCCATGACACTTCTTTCCTCGGCTCGCATAAATACTTATGACAAAGCATTTATGGTCCTGGCACAAATACAAGCAGCAAGTGTCACGTGCCGGAAAATGAAACCAGTGGGATAGTGGGGTAAGGATATAGGATGTTGGGTCCACGCATTGGCAAAGGATAATGAGATGGTGAGGGTGAGGTTATGGGAGTCACGAAATGTCAGGTGAAGATTGATTGATTGATTATTTAAAATTATCTGCCGCGTCAACAGCTAGGGTCATTAGCGGCGAATGCCTTGTTAAATAGAAATATTAAAATAAATGTATTTAAAATCAAAGCATAAATATTATGCTCTAAGTGTATAAAATTATTGCATAAACATTATGCATGATTAGATTTTATTGAAAATATTAGTCTCCGTAAAGAAACTAATAAGACCCTCTATATCACAATCTTCCCCCAATACATTTTTTTTCAGTGTATATGGGATAGACAAGTACATATGTACTTGGTGTGAGAATGTTGCACATCTTTCCACTACATGTGTGACTGTTAATGGCTCTTGGCATCTCTCACAAAGTGCTTCACTTTTAGCCATCATCGGTCCATGAGTCAGTCTTGTGGGCCCGATTCTTAGTCTTGTTAATGCAACTTCCGCTTTTCGGTTGGGATGGATGCTAGTCACCCATTACCAAAGGTTATCTCTAATTTCTCGGAGTTTGTTTCTAGAGTTATGCCTCCATTGTTCCTTCCATTTATCACGAAGACAACTCCTTATGCTGGGTTTTAAGTCGGTGTGTGGGAGGGGAAAACGAGCATCACAAGACTGCACGGCAGCTGCCTTGGCCTTCTGATCAGCTCACTCATTCCCACTGGTACCAACATGCGCTGGCACCCAACATCTTTTTAAGTGTTGACATCAGTGCAAGCCAATCTTGAACCTCCCTCACTACTGGTTGTGATGAGTTGAAGCTCTTAATTGCTTGCAAGGCACTACAGTAGTCACAATATATCACAATAGAATGGTTTGTAAGATCTCTAGTCATCTGCTGTAAAGATGGCATGATCCTTGAGGAAGGGCCTTGGAGTCCTTGTTCTTAAGAGTAGATGCAGTTTACTGAATGGTGACACTTCCACACATTTCCAAATTTAAACTGGGACATTCTCCAATATAGACTTGTCAATTGGCTCATCTGATTCACAGATGAATTTCACTTGGCAGGTCATGGAAGACTTACATGGAAGCGACCACTTTCCAGTACTTTTGCAGGAGGTGAATGGTATTCCGGCCAATGGAGTGCAGAGTTGGCGACTTGAGCATGCAGACTGGAATCTTTTTTAGATCAACTGCAGTATTTCAAGAATCTATGAATGATTTCCAGTGTGTTCAAGATGCTGTTAATCACTTCATATCACGAATTCACCTTGCAGCAGAAGCATCCACTCCCAAATGGATGCTATATGATCTATAGGGAGGGTACAATGCCATCCACATGGAAAGAGGCTATAATCACTCCTGTTCCTAAACCTGGCAAAGATGCTTCCACACCAGGAAATTACAAACCAATTTCTCTCACCAGCTGCATCTGCAAGCTGACGGAGAAAATGGTAGATTTCTGGTTGACATGGCTGCTAGAAAAGGAAAACGTGTTGACCCCATATCAATATGGCTTTAGAAAATTGAGACCGACCACAGATGCACTGTGAGGATGGAAACTGCTATACAGAATTCCTTCGCACAGCGGCGTCACATGATAGCAGTCTTCTTTGACCTTGAAAAGGCTTACGATAGTACTTGGAAGCATGGAATACTCATGAAGCTGTATGACGCTGGTTTAAGAGGAGCATTACCTACCTTCATACAAAGCTTCCTTACTGACAGGAAGTTTAGAGTTTGGATAGGAAACATTTTCTCTAACCTGGAAGATCAGCTGGAAGGGGTCCCACAAGGGAGTGTCTTAAGTGTGACCCTGTTTGCCATTGCTATAAATGACATTGTAAAGGTTGTTCAAAGTGTGGTCTCGTGTAATCTGTATGTGGATGACTTTAAACTGTACTGCTCAGGAGGAAGCTTACAGGATGTGGAAGGACACATGCACTGCAATAAATCAGGTTGTACAGTGGGCAACATATCATGGGTTCAAATTTTCTCCAAGCAAGACCATGGCTATACATTTCCACAAACGAGGAAAGTTCCATCCTTCCCTCTATTAACGCAAACCCACTGCAATTTGTCCAAGAAGTGAAGTACTTGGGTCTAATTTTTGACTCAAGACTTACATGGGTGCCTCACATCAAACAGTTAAAAGTGAAGGCTACAAAAGCGCTTAGTATTTTGCGGGTTCTTTCACATTTATCTTGGGGTGCAGACCGCACAACGCTTCTACGGCTTTACCGAGCGCTTATTCGTAGTAAGCTTGATTATGGATGTGAGGCTTATTCATCTGCAACTCCCACTCTTCTCCGGATGTTGGACTCAGTTCATAATGAAGCTCAGAATCTGTACTGGGGCTTTCAGGTCTTCAGCTGTGGAGTCCCTGTATGCTGAGAGTGGAGAACCACCTCTTTCATTACACCGGGACTACATGAACCTGATTTACTACATGAGACTACAAAGGATTCCGGGATCTCCTACATCCAGATTGGTTTTCAACCCCCTTGAGGATAGCCGATCCTATGGTAGGAGAATGAGGATTCTTGTGGAAGATCTTAATTTAAGTCTCACTAAGGTTCTGGCTGTTGGAATTCCCCAATCCTTCCCCTTTTAATCAAGTCGAGCTGGATTTGGTCGGAATTGGGAAAGGGGAGAGATCTGAAGCAGAAGTCAGAGAGAGATTTCTTCAGCACATTTCTAAGTACCAAGGATCAGATGCAATATATACAGATGGTTCGAAATCTGAAAATGGTGTGGGCTTTGCAGCAGTGAGCAGAAGGAAGACTGCATCTGGCAGTCTTTCTCTAGCAGCCTCGATCTTCACTGCAGAGTTACATGCCATTTTTGCAGCAGTTAAGATGACTAGAGATCTTACGAACCATTCTGTTGTAATATATTGTGACTCTCGTAGTGCCTTGCAAGCAATCAAGAGTTTAAACTCATCACATCCAGTAGTGAGGGAGGTTCAAGATTGGCTTGCACTGATGTCAACACGTAAAAAGATAACTCTGTGTTGGGTGCCAGCACATGTTGGTATCAGTGGGAATGAGCGAGCTGATCAGAAGGCCAAGGCAGCTGCCACTCAGCCTTGTGATGCTCGTTTTCCTCTCCCACACACCGACCTGAAACCCAGCATAAGGAGTTGTCTTCGTGATAGATGGAGGGAACAATGGAGGCATACCTCTAGAAACAAACTGCGAGAGATTAGAGATGACTTGGCAGTTGGGTGACCAGCATCCATCCCAACCGAAAAGTAAAGTTGTATTAACAAGACTAAGAATCGGGCACACGAGACTGACTCATGGACGATGATGGCTAAAAGTGAAGCACTTTGTGAGGGATGCCAAGAGCCATTAACGGTCGCACATGTAGTGGAAAGATGTGCAACATTCTCAGACCAAAGACGTATGTACTTGTCTCCCCCATATACACTGAAAATGTATTGGGGAGGATTGTGACATAGAAGGTCTTATTAGTTTCCTTAGGGAGGCTAATATTTTCAATAAAATTTAATCATGCATAATATTTATGCAATAACTTTATATAATTAGAGCATAACATTTATGCTTTGATTTTTATTGATAGATGATTTTTAAAGTTTTTAAATATTCTAATATTTCTATCTAACAAGGTATTCGCCGCTAATGACCTTAGCTGTTGACGCGGCAGACAATTTTAAATAATCAATCAATTTATAGACCAACCTATGCCATTCGATGTTCAGAGGAAGCAGAGAAGCATCCTCGTGGAGTTCAGATGTCGTAATAAATCGATCTCAATCTACCATATAAATCCATCTGAATGCTTTATTCTGAACAAACTCGAGTTTGCGCTTGTTAGTGTATGCTGTTTGTGTGAGTGCAAGTGGTGTGTATGTGAGGAGAGGTTTGATCACTGTTTTGTATAGATGCAGCTTCGTGCATGGGACCATACTTTTAAATCGATAAAGCAAGTGTAGGATTTTTCTTGCTAAGGCGGCCTTTGAAATGATATGCAAATGAAATTGAAAATAGGTATCAAAGGTTAAACCAAGGATGGGCAGAGGATGTGACTTGGAGAGGTGCTTGTAGTCTGTCGAAGGTGTTGAGATAAATGTTGTTGTAAGGAGGAAGTATTCATGGTCTTATAAAGAGAACTTTTGTTTATTGTCGCATTAGTCTTGATACGCCATTTTTGCTCCCAGCTCCAGTTCGTCATTAATGCACTGAACGACACCTGAAAGCGCATTGTTTCCAGTTAAGTGTGTGTATTCGGCAGCATAGAGGATAGTGAGTGAGTCTCTGTGTGTGGGGTCTGTTAGGTCGTTTGTATAATGTATAGAGTGTAGGGCTGAGTATACTGCCCTGAGGTACTCCTGTGTGCATTGAGATGGTACCTGAAAGTTTGTTTAAGAATTTTAATTTTAGTCTGCAGTCAAGAAAACTGCAGAGTAACTTTTGATCAAAGGTGGGAGGTTAAATTTAGTGCACAGCTTGTACTTGAGGCCAGCATGCCAGACCGTATCGAAGGCTCGCTCAACATCTTTTGTGACAAAAATAGTCTTTAGTCGTCGGTCTTTGTTGTTGTTTATGTAATTTGTGATGATGTTGATTGCGTCCTGAGTCGAGTGATACGAGCGAAAGCCGAATTGTTTGTGAGAGAAGGTTATGGTCTTCGAGATAGCACTTTAGTTGATTTTTTCGAAAATTTTGCCTAATGTCTCGAGTAGACTAATAGGGCGGTAACTATTTGGGTCAGTCAGGTCTTTTTGTGGTTTAGGAATGAAGGCCAAAGGAGTCTAAAGCAGTCTTAAAAGGAGAGGGAAAATAGCCGGTAGTGAGAGAGGAATTGTAAAGGTGAGTCAAAGCTGGTATAAGGTTGTCAGGAAGGAGAAGGAGAGCGTCGCGTCCGATCTGTGAAGAGCCTGAAGCCTTATGAGGAAACCTTTTCCATTTTCTTTATTTCCTCACACGAGATAGGGGCTGTGAGTCGCAGATTCTCCAGTCGGATAATTGACTCTAGATTAGTTTTACCCTGTTCTCTTGGCTCAAGGTATCAATTCTGAATTCTTGAGTGAATAGCGAATGAGGAGGGTGAGGGTAGAAAACTTGGGCCAAGTGTTATTTAATAGCATCCATGGATCTGAAACCTTTACGTTATATGAATAAGGTGGGAGAAGGGGGGGGTAGTTACTACCTTTCAGTTGTTTAATTTTTTGCCAAAATTCCCGTGGATTGCAAACCTTTTTTTGTCGGTCGTTATCAGACTATCGATGCCGTTGTCTTCTTAGGTAAATCCCGTTGGACATGGTTACTCTGTTAGATTTTGAGTAAAAACGACTTCGAAAACAGGTGGAGACGTTTTGTCATTTCAGATGGCTGAAATGATGTGCCGAGTTTTATACTGAGACCTGGGATGGTGCTCAGCATAGTTGAGGCGATGGAGGCAAAGATGTAATGTTCAATCTGTTGTTTGAAATCAAAGCCCATCAAGATTAAATAAAAGTTTTGATAATTTAATTTAGATTATCGGAAAGATCGTCTTTCTTTGTCCTATGTATAGAGTCTTTTGGTGTCAAAAATAGAAAGGAGTTGCCTACCATGCATTGGTAGTGGTGTGGTGTAGTGTGCGTGTGGGTAGCGTTGATACTCTGGCAAAGAAGACTGGGAGGTTGTATAATTAATAATTTGTTGAAGTCAGAAAGAAGCAAATTAGTGTTTGGTTTATATAGACAGTGGAACTGCCATGAGTCAGGGTGGCTGAATGAGAGGGTGAGGAACTCATGAGTGACGGTGGATTTTATGAGGATACAGGACCCCATTTGCAATCCATCTCCTGATTGCCTGGATGTGTAACCATAGTACCGAATTCTATAGCCATTGGTGATGGATATAGAATTCAGTAGGGACCATATTCGGGCGTTCTTGTTCTAGAACGTCATAAAAAAAAATATTACGGATTGAAAAAGATGACCTTCACATTTGCTTGAACGATCGTTGCCATGGCACTCAGGGTAGACCCATTTTACCTCGGTTTACCTTGCATGACGTTACCTGATCCAGTAGCGGTTCCGTGATCGAGCCTCGATCGATGGTTCCTCGAGGCAGGGAGAGACTCCTGTGAGCAGGACACAGGGCGGAAGTCCTGGGAATCGGCGGACCAATTCCCAATACTCTCTCCAACCTCTCCCGTTCTCTGTCCATTCAGTCCCTCCATGACTTATACCTCACCCCCATATTTGCTCTTCTGTTTTCCCCAACCCACCAAAATCAAATAATCCTCCTACTGTCCTTCTCACCCATTTCCTTGACCATGTCCACTCATTCCTCTAGTATCCACGTATATACTGATGGCTCCAAATCCACCTCCGGTGCTGGTTTTGCAGTAATCTTCCGAACTAGTACTTTCAAATACTCCCTTCTCCTGAATCCAGTGTCCTTACTACAGAAACTGTATGCACTCCTTTTTGCTCTAAAACACAGATACTCACTCTCCTCTTCCTCTTTTACAATTTTTACTGACTCCCGCAACTCATTAACTCTCATAAAGTCAATACACACCACCAACCCCTTGTTTGTAAGATCCAGAACTGGTTGTTTCTACCTGTCCACACGCCATAAAACAATCAAATTTTGCTGGGTGCCCAGCCATGTTGGAATCCCCGGCAATGAACAGGCAGATACACTAGCACGCCACGCCGCTATGTCCACATCATACCAACCACGCTTCTCACGTATTCCAGCCACGGATTATTACCCACATTTTAAGACCTTGTATAATCGATGACAATCTTTTTGGTCAAGCTCCGCACTGTAAATTACATTCTGTAAAACTATCATCTCCTCCTGGTCAGCTCCATTTCATCGAACAGACGTTGGGAGACCGCTCTCGCCCGCTTAGCATTGGCCACACCCGTCTAACACACTCCTGATGTCACAATCTGATCCACCCTTATGTTCCTTATGTAATATTCCCCTTTCAATCCCCACACATCCTAGTGTCATGTCCACGTTTTGAAACAACCCGTACCTCTGCTTTCCCCACCTATCCTCCCTTCACCGACCTCCCAACCTATCAGAAATCCTTACAGAATCCCACACTTTCTGCTTCAACAACCTATTCTCTTCCTCAAACGCATACAATCCTTCATCTAATCTAACTCCTTACCACACCCGACCCTAACCCTTTCACTCACTTTGCCCAGCTTAGACAACTAATCACTAACTCAACCACCCTTCCCTAACATTAACTATAGTGCTACATGACCTTAGATGTCTAGCACATTTATCTTGCTTTTAACCATTAACCATTTTCCAATACTTCTGCTCTGTCCCAAGTGCTCCTAGAAGAGAGCACTTGGCAACAGTCTCCCTCCAAGGGGTGAGGGAGCTCTTCCTCGGCTTCGGGAATGGCCTCGACGTCGATCTCGTCGTCAAGGATGGCATCATCGAAACGATGACGACGAAGCTGCAGGACTGGGGGATTTTTTTTTGTCTTTTTTTGCGTGCTTGTGTGGTGGTGAGATCTGTTTGCGTTTGTATTCAGTGTTTTTTGTTGTGTTAAGTGCTTGTGTAGTTTCTTTTGGATTTCGTTGTGGTGTGGTTGCAAAACGGGAGTTTGTGTAACTTTATGTAGAACAATGAGGCTCTCGGTTAGTGTTTGACACCTCAGTTGCTGTGGTTTGTGATGTTGTGGTGTACTCGGAGATGTATAAATTGTCGTTTTCGAAGATCTCCTCTGGGACAACAATGCTGGGGAAGCCGTTTCTTGTAACATAATAGGGGCAATGTTTGCCAATTTTCCCTTTGCGTTATATTTAGCAGCAATGACGCTACGTGTAAGATGGCTTGTATTTTTGGGTTTGTGTTAGGTGTGAATGTGTTGTTGAATTGGGGAGGTGTAGGCAGAATTGTCCTGTAGGGAGATGTGGGTCGCCTAGGTGTGCTAGTCTGGGCGGGTAGTGTGGCGGCTGTTGTGGCTATGAGGAGCAGTATTTTGTTTTCCCTAAGCTGTTTTTCATTTTGCTTTCAAAAATTTCTTTTCTTTGGGGCGGGATCTGCTAACTGCAACGTGTGACCCCTCGCAGTTGCAGCATTTGATGCTCTCCTTGCATTTGGCGAAGAATGACCTTCCCCATTGCAACGAAAGCATCTCTGCATGTGTGTGTGTGCATGTGGGGTTTATTGTGTTTGTACCTGTAACAGTTTAGGCATTGTCCGATATGGATAAAGCACTCTGGTTCAAATTTTATGAATTGGGACCGATGTATTAAACATCATGACCCACATGTAAGAATTTTCTGGGCTTCCTCTGGGGCAAAAACAAAAAGGAGGCGTGTAAACGTGAAGGACAGTGCCACCGTTCTTGGCAGATATTTCTTGGCTGGTGGACTCACACGATTATTGGAGGATCGTCCTGTCATCTTTTTAGCAATGACCATGCATTTTGCCTTCGTTTCGGGAGAGGGGACAGGAGTGAAACCTTGATCTTTTAATCCTTTGGCCTTCGGTCGAGAGGCATGGGGTCAGTTGTTCAGGTTTGGCTACTGTCACCTTGAAGCCATTGTGGATCTTAAAGAAGTGTGTGACAGCCACCTCAGTGATTGTGAAGATCTTCTGGAGAGATGGGCTCTCCAACATATGACAATTTTATGACATGGCCCATGGTCATGCAGTAGCTAGGATGATGTGACAGGCCATGGTTCAGTCTAGCAGCTGCTAATTTAGACAGAACGGGATAAGGTGGGTTAAGGAGGGCTCCTACCTGCCTTTCGTTTCGTTAGGAAGTTTCTTAGAGTGGTAGTCATGAGATGGTCTGCCATACCAGCCTCTAGCAAAAGAATGGCCCTCCAAATACAATACAATACAATAAAAAATAGCAAAAGGATGGGGAAGTAATGGGAGAATGGGGGAGGAGAAGGTTGAAGCTGTGAAAATTGAAGAAAGTGGGAAAATTGCCTTTTTTTTGTTTTGCTTTGTCGTGTCTGAGCCTTAGTTAAGGTGGCAGTGGGACAAGTCTTAAAATGGATTGCCACTGCTGCTGTGGTTGGAACAAAGTATTTTGTTTTGTTTTATGGAGTTTTAGTCTTTTTCCTTTGTTTTATTGTTTTATTAACAACTACTAAACACCAACTATATTATATTATTTAATTTAACACTACTGAACACAGACTATAGCATAAAAAACGAGAGAACAATGTTTAGGATTATTTAGGTATTTTATTTTTTTTTATTTTTTTATTCATTTATTTATTAATTTTTACGTTATTGCTAAGGGAAACAGGGGAACGAGTTATTTTTGTTTTTTCTAGTTTTTATTTATTTTTTTATTATTGGTAACTAAGGCATCATTGAACTAAAAAAACAAGAACAGACATGGTATAATGAATGATGAAGGGGAATTGAGCTAGATAGTTTCAAAAGAAGAGCACTGGGTGGAGGTGAGGGGGATAAATGAGTGATGAGTGATGTGGGTGTTTAAAAAAAGGTGGTATAATGGTTAAATTGGTTAAATTAAATTAAATTTGGGGAGGACGAATCAGGCGGTCTTTTTGGGTCATCTTAGGGTTAGTGAAGGCTATGAAAAACTAGCAAGAGGGGGGGGGGGGTTTAAGGTAGAGCAAGTGTGAGCATAATATAATATATATACACAAAGGATTTTGAATAAGAAAACGAACAAAAGAAGATGGAATCCAATAACAAACAAAATAACAAACAAAATAACGAGGTGACAGCCCAATCTGGTGAAAAGAAATGGGATAATAGAACAAATAAACAAAGAAAAGAATAAATAATTGGAACACAACAAATAAAAGTGAGTCTATAAGTAAATAAAAGAAAATGTATAGGAATTAATGTAAAATTAAAGAAAGAAAAGAGCCTGTTTTTTTTTTTTTTTTTTTTTTTTTTTTTTTTTTTTGGGGGGGGGGTATTTTTTCTCTCCCTTTTTCCGTAGGACAGTCTCTCCGTTTATAATTCGTCGGCGCTGATCGCACGACCACTAGGCGGGCCGAGGCGGGCAAAGTGACGAGCCGTGTCTGATGATGAACTAAAGGGGGGGAGGGGGAGGAATCCTCAGTTTGAGGAGGGGAAGAGGAGCTAAGGGTAGCTAGCTACCTAGAAATTGAAAAAAAATATAGGTGTAAAGTAGGGGGGCGAAACCCCTTACGTGGTTTTTTCTTTTGTTTACTGTGTGGTTTGTTTTCTTTTATTTTTAATTTTACCGGAGCCAGGTTGGATAGGCAGGAGACACCTTTTTTTCGCCCCTAGGGATTATCATAATAGGTGTAAACCCAATATGAAAAGCCTATTGCGGGCGAGACCCTCGCCTGCCTCCCTGGAGCTCCTAGGAGCTGAACGAAGTTCAGTGGGTCCCTCTTTTGTTTATTTAAACGAGTAAAAATGGAGAACAAAAACATGAAAAAAAAACCGCTGGTTTAAAAAATCGGTAAATAAATAAACGAGTAAGGATTGAGGGTGAAGAACTAGAGCGTGAATATGAAAATGAATGAGGGAGGATGATGATAAAAAAGAACATAAATTAAAACGAGGAGGGATGATGGTAAATAAGAACATAAATTAAAACAAGGAGGGATGTGGTAAACAAGAACATAAATTAAAACAAAGAGGGATGATGGAAAACAAGAACAAAAAATTAAAACGAGGAGGGATGAGGGTTTAAAGAGAACAAAGGAATAAATGAACATGGAGTTTAAACGGAGAAGATGATGGTGAAACGGAAACAGGGGAGCATGAATTTAAGAGGAAGGGTGATGATGAAAAGAACATAGATTTTGTGACACAGTAACATTAGATCAAAATGGGGAAAAGATGAACAAAAACCCAAAAAAAATAACATAATAACACGATAATTTTTTTTCTCGCCTGCCAGGGATTATCATGGGCAGGTGTACCCGCTATGTAGCTTGTTGCAGGTGGACCCTCGCCTGCCCCCTTCCAGCTCCTAGGAGCTGAGAGCGAGGTTCAGTGGGTCACTCTTTTTTTTTATTTTACGAGAGTATAACGAGAACAGGGTGTGGCCGTGTGTGATAATCTGTTTTTGGCGGGAGGCATCCTTTGCTCTGTGAGCACACGTGTGGGCGGTGCTCACCGGGGAGAGGCCCCTCCCACCCAGCAGATTGTAAAGTTGTAGTCTTGGGCCCATGTGGGAAAACAGCAAAGGCAAAAAACATTAAAAAAATTAACATAGAACACGGATGAAGGGTGGGGTCCCGCCATAACTCATTAGAGGTAATGTTTTGAATGTTAGGACGTATGATGAATGATAACATGATGTAGTGATATGTGGTGATGATATCTGATTGTGTGGGGTATGTTGTTACCTTTTGCGCATTAGCAGCGGCAGGTAGTTGGGGTGGTGGTATGGACATGATATTATGGTGGCATTTTTCGCTTTGGGAAAACATCCTCCGGACCGAGCATAAGCACAAAAACGAACGTTGCGCGTGGATGTAAGCGGTCCGGAGGCTTTTTTCCTTGCAGTGGTTTTATGCGCTGGAGGCAGGGGAGGTCTCCACCCCAATAGGCTATCATAATGGGGTCACACCTATTATGATAATCCCTAGCGGGCGAAAAAAAAGGTGTCTCCTGCCTATCCAACTTGGCTCCGGTAAATTAAAATAAAAGAAAACAAACCCCACAGTAAACAAAAGAAAAAATAACACCCAGGGGTTTCGCCCCCCTACTTTACACCTTTATCTTTTTTCAATTTCTAGGTAGCTAGCTACCCTTAGCTCCTCTTCCCTCCTCAAACTGAGGATTCCTCCCCCTCTCCCCCCTTTTGTTCATCAGACTCGCATAGACAGTGGACATCGAGCAGCTGAAGAGGAAGGACCTCCTCTCTTCTCTCCCTGCGTTGAATCGGTCTTTATTTAGACGATTCGAGCGAAGGGAGGACCGTACCGGCAAAGGCGCTCGACGGGGCGCAGCGGTTGGCGCCAAGCCCGGGTAATGCCACTATGCCACTATGAACCCCTCCGTCTGAGGCTTTTGCATGGCGGATTAAGAGATGTACCGCGCCCGGTCCACGCAATTTCGGCCTCGGCTCTTACGGTTACCCGGGGGGCGACGCGCCCCCGCCTTGTTTGCTGCCTTGTTTGCTGCTATGTGGATGCATGTAGCTTCGTGCCCTCCTAGCCTACTCTTTCCTATACGAATTTTCGGCATTAGGATAACTCTGTGCACACCTTCTGGGGAACTGGACCCCATCTTCGGGCACGTGCTCGGACGTGGGCAGACCTTTACCTCTCGCAGGGGAGGGTGTATCTGGGGGGCCTTAGAGGGCCTGCCCCTTACGGTGTGCATAGAGTTGCCATTCTAATTTCAAGGGACTGGTTTTGGCAGACCATCTGATGGCTGCCACTCTCTCTTTTTTGAAAAGGAACGATAGGGAGGTAGGAGCCCCTCACTTTGTCAGGCCCTGAGCCTGGTTCTGTCTAATAGCTGCCGCTAGACAGAACACTAAGTTCCCGTCCTGTGATAGGAACTGCCTGAAAAAAAGTTAGCTTCTCTCCCTCACTTTGGGTGAAATAGTCTGTGGTTTCTGCTTCAGAGGATGAAGGAACTTACTGGAACAGGTGCAGGGCCCCTCTTCTCTCACTATGGTGAAACAGCCTTTGGGGGTTTCAGAGAGAAGAGGGACTCACTTTAAAAAAACCGTCCTGCCATAGGAAACCGCCTGGTAAAAAGTTAGCTTATTTCCCTCACCGTGATGAAACAGTCTGTGGTTGGCTGTTTCATAGGGATGAAAGTGTAATGAGCACTAAGTCACGAAGTAAGAATGACCCAAAAAATTTGTCTGTGACCACCCTTTGTATACCCACTTACTTGGGCTTTTACTCATATGTTAATTATGATACCTCCTTTTAATTAGTCTTTAGCTGGTAAGACAATAGTACTTGAATTTTTGAAAGATATTTTTTTTTCTTAGAAAAATATACCTTATTTTACTATTTTTGTATCAGTGCTATATATGTTTGTATTATTACAGTAAGATAAGGAAACAGTGTAAATAAGCGAGTTTACCCTACAAAGTTCAGTTTTCTTTTTTTCCCCCTCAAGGCATTCTCTTTTAAAAGAGGGTAAGCAGTTTATATTTCACTGTTGCTTATTATATTAAGGTTCTATAATGGATATTTTAAATGAAGAAACCAATATGTATTCATTTGTTTCTGGAGAAATTTATTTAAGTTCCGGTATTATGCATGTATGTTAAGACGAAACAATATGCTTGTAATATATGTGACCTGAGTAGATGTTAAAATGGTTTAAAAATATACAGTGTTTTAAACCCTGATATTATAGTCAACCAGTGAGAGAGAGAACGAAACAAGTGCCCGGTAGATGCACGAAAGAACTAGTGGCTGACACGTGGGACTTGGATACCATTCAGATGTTTCTCTGTTATTATTGAGGATTTAAAACCCATTCAAGGAGAATGGGGTTTTTGTGTTTTTCTTCTGTTTTTTTTGTGTTTGCTCCTGGAAGTCCTTGGAGAGATCCACCAGATTTTAAAGAAAATGCCATCCTTAGGAATCCTCTGAACTGATGCAGGAAAGAAATGAAGGAATTTGAGGAAAGTCTGTACAGACAAAGGATTCAAGAAGACATAAAAGAAGGACAGTTTTTACTACACACATAACGTCAATTAAATCAATTAAGGTTTTTTTTTTTTTTTAGTTTTACAAGTTTTAAAGGATTATAATTCAATATATCAAGACATGTAAGTTTATCAATTGTTTGATATTACCCTTCCCCTCAGTTACCTCTAAGATTGAAATTAGATCAGTAAAACCCCCCTTATGATTATTATATTTTTTTAGTGTGGGGTTCATCAAGAGTTGACTCAGGGAATGATACAGGAGAGCTCACACTTGACGTTAATTGATAGTGCCCCCTCTAGATAAAGCCCGGTGGATTTCCCAGTAGAAAGGGAAATAGTGGCTTTGACCTAGAGAGGGAAAGAGTGGGCGCAAAACAAAAGAATACTGGAACAGGTGCAGGACCCTCCTCTTTTCTCACTGAGGTGAAAAAAGCCTTTGGGGGTTCAGAGAAAAAAAGGTTTCACTTTAAAACCCGTCCTGACATAGGAACCGCCTGAAAAAAGTTAGCTTCTCTCCCTGTGATTTAAATAGTCTGTGGTTGGCTGTTTCAGAAGGATGAAGGAACTTACTGGAACAGGTACAGTGAAACAGCCTTCGGGGGTTTCAGAGAGAAGAGGGGTTCACTTTGAAAAAAAAGGTACAGGTCTTTCCCCTGAGGGATGAGAGGAACTGCCTGAAAGAGTGAAAGAGCTTCCCTCCTCACTGAGGGAGGAGCAAAAGTGTTCCCAACAATGATGTCCTGTAGGTGGAAGGGCATCCCCTCTGGTCTCCCCCCAGAGGTTCACACCTACCCACATGTTTGCCATGCGTGGCAGCCTTGTGCGCTGGGGAGACGGGAGTCCTGGAGGTTGAGCGATGCCGTGATGAGTATGCCCTGGGGGCTATCAACCGCCCCTTTGGTCCTCTATTCCGGCAAGACAGGCGGCCCGGTCAGGTCAATCGGTGGTCTCCTTCGGTAGGCTAGGGTCATGCCTGCTGCCAAGACGGTGGACAGAAAAACCATCCACAAATATACTGTCCAACAGATGGACTCTCGTGCTGGCCCCTCCAGGCCAGCACCCCGGCCAGGAAGGTCTCTGAGTACCCCAGACGACCACCGAATCGGGAGCACCAGCTGAAACAGCGGTGCCCCCACGAGCAAGCCCAAAGCCGAAAGGGCGGGCCGAAACGTCCGGGCCGGAGGGCCCACTCTGAGGGAGAGTTTCCCAA
>NC_051387.1:26211983-26225847 GCF_015228065.2 Penaeus monodon
TTTTCCAAGCTGACTGAGCGAGAAATGGTAATTTCGGTTGACATGGCTGCTAGAAAGGAAAACGTGTTGACCCATATCAATATGGCTTTAGAAAATTGAGACCGACCACAGATGCACTGTGAAGATGGAAACTGCTATACAGAATTCCTTCCACAGTGGCGTCACATGATAGCAGTCTTCTTTGACCTTGAAAAGGCTTACATAGTACTTGGAAGCATGGAATACTCATGAAGCTGTATGACCTGGTTTAAGAGGAGCATTACCTACCTTCATACAAGCTTCCTTGCTGACAGGAAGTTTAGAGTTTGGTAGAAACATTTTCTTTTAACCTGGAAGATCAGCTGGAAGGGGTCCCACAAGGGAGTGTCTTAAGTGTGACCCTGTTTGCCATTGCTATAAATGACATTGTAAAGGTTGTTAAAAATATGGTCTCATGTAATCTGTATGTGGATGACTTTACACTGTACTACTCAGGAGGAAGCTTACAGATGTGCAAGGACACATGCACTGCAATAAATCAGGTTGTACAGGGGGCAACATATCATGGGTTCAAATTTTCTCCAAGCAAGACCATGGCTATACATTTCCACCAAACGAGGAAAGTTCCATCCTTCCCTCTATAACGCAAACCCACTGCAATTTGTCCAAGAGTGAAGTACTTAGGGTCTAATTTTTGACTCAAGACTTACATGGGTGCCTCACATCAAACAGTCAAAGCTGACAGGCTCCACAAAGCGCTTAGTATTTTGCGGGTTCTTTCACATTTATCTTGGGGTGCAGACCGCACAACGCTTCTACGGCTTTACAGAGCGCTTATTCATAGTAAGCTTGATTATGGATGTGAGGCTTATTCATCTGCAACTCCCACTCTTCTCCGGATGTTGGACTCAGTTCATAATGAAGCTCAGAATCTGTACTGGGGCTTTCAGGTCTTCAGCTGTGGAGTCCCTGTATGCTGAGAGTGGAGAACCACCTCTTTCATTACACCGGGACTACATGAACCTGATTTATTACACGAGACTACAAAGGATTCCGGGATCTCCTACATCCAGATTGGTTTTCAACCCCCTTGAGGATAGCCGATCCTATGGTAGGAGAATGAGGAATCTTGTGGAAGATCTTAATTTAAGTCTCACTAAGGTTCTGGCTGTTGGAATTCCCTTTTAATCAAGTCGAGCTGGATTTGATCGGAATTGGGAAAGGGGAGAGATCTGAAGCAGAAGTTAGAGAGAGATTTCTTCAGCACATTTCTAAGTACCAAGGATCAGATGTAATATATACAGATGGTTCGAAATCAGAAAATGGTGTGGGCTTTGTAGCAGTGAGCAGAAGGAAGACTGCATCTGGCAGTCTTTCTCTAGCAGCCTCGATCTTCACTGCAGAGTTACATGCCATTTTTGCAGCAGTTAAGATGACTAGAGATCTTACGAACCATTCTGTTGTAATATATTGTGACTCTCGTAGTGCCTTGCAAGCAATCAAGAGTTTAAACTCATCACATCCAGTAGTGAGGGAGGTTCAAGATTGGCTTGCACTGATGTCAACACGTAAAAAGATAACTCTATGTTGGGTGACAACACATGTTTGGTATCAGTGGGAATGGGGCGGCTGATCAGAAGCCAAGGCAGCTGCCACTCAGCCTTGGATGCTCGTTTTCCCCTCTCCCACACAACGACCTGAAACCCAGCATAAGGAGTTGTCTTCGTGATAGATGGAGGGAACAATGGAGGCATACCTCTAGAAACAAACTGCGAGAGATTAGAGATGATCTTGGCAGTTGGGTGACCAGCATCCATCCCAACCGAAAAGTAAAAGTTGTATTAACAAGACTAAGAATCGGGGCACACGAGACTGACTTATGGACTGATGATGGCTAAAAGTGAAGCACTTTGTGAGGGATGCCAAGAGCCATTAACGGTCGCACATGTAGTGGAAAAATGTGCAACATTCTCAGACCAAAGACGTATGTACTTGTCTCCCCCATATACACTGAAAAATGTATTGGGGGAGGATTGTGACATAGAGGGTCTTCTTAGTTTCCTTAGGGAGACTAATATTTTCAATAAAATTTAATTATGCATAATATTTATGCAATAACTTTATATAATTAGAGCATAACATTTATGGTTTGATTTTTATTGATAGATGATTTTTAAAGTTTTAAATATTCTAATATTTCTATCTAACAAGGTGTTCGCCGCTAATGACCTTAGCTGTTGACGCGGCAGAGACAATTTTAAATAATCAATCAATTTATAGACCAAAACCCATGCCATTCGATGTTCAGAGGAAGCAGAGAAGCATCCTCGTAGAGTTCAGATTCGTAATAAATCGATCTCAATCTACCATATAAATCCATCTGAATGCTTTATTCTGAACAAGCTCGATTTTGCGCTTGTTAGTGTATGCTGGGTTTTTGTGAGTGCAAGTGGTGTGTATGTGAGGAGAGGTTTGATCACTGTTTTGTATAGATGCCCATGGGACCATACTTTAAATCGATAAAGCAAGTGTAGGATTTTCTTGCTAAGGCGGGCCTTTGAAATGATATGCAATGAAATTGAAAGTAGGGATCAAAGGTTAAACCAAGGATGGGCAAGAGAATGTGACTTGGAGAGGTGCTTGTAGTCTGTCGAAGGTGTTGAGAAGTATTCATGGTCTTATAAAGAGAACTTTTGTTTATTGTCGCATTAGTCTTGATACGCCATTTTTGCTCCCAGCTCCAGTTCGTCATTAATGCACTGAACGACACCTGAAAGCGCATTGTTTCCAGTTAAGTGTGTGCATTCGGCAGCATAGAGGATAGTGAGTGAGTCTCTGTGTGTGGGGTCTGTTAGGTCGTTTGTATAATGTATAGAGTGTAAGGCTGAGTATACTGCCCTGAGGTACTCCTGTGTGCATTAGATGGTACCTGAAAGTTTGTTTAAGAATTTTAATTTTAGTCTACAGTCATCAAGAAAACTGCAGAGTAACTTTTGATCAAAGGTGGGAGGTTAAATTTAGTGCACAGCTTGTACTTGAGGCCAGCATGCCAGACCGTGTCGAAGGCTCGCTCAACATCTTTTGTGACAAAAATAGTCTTTAGTCGTCGGTCTTTGTTGTTGTTTATGTAATTTGTGATGATGTTGATTGCGTCCCGAGTCGAGTGATACGAGCGAAAGCCGAATTTTGTGTGAGAGAAGGTATGGTCTTTGAGATAGCACTTTAGTTGATTTTTTCGAAAATTTTGCCTAATGTCTCGAGTAGACTAATAGATCGGTAACTATTTGGGTCAGTCAGGTCTTTTTGTGGTTTAGGAATGAAGGCCAAAGGAGTCTAAAGCAGTCTTAAAAGGAGAGGGAAAATAGCCGGTAGTGAGAGAGGAATTGTAAAGGTGAGTCAAAGCTGGTATAAGGTTGTCAGGAAGGAGAAGGAGAGCGTCGCGTCCGATCTGTGAAGAGCCTGAAGCCTTATGAGGAAACCTTTTTCTTTTTTCTTTTATTTCCTCACACGAGATAGGGGCTGTGAGTTCGCAGGTGTCGTCCAGATATCCAGTCGGATAATTGACTCTAGATTAGTTTCTACCCTGTTCTCTTGGCTCAAGGTATCAATTTCTTGAATTCTTTGAGTGAATAGCGAATGAGGAGGGTGAGGGTAAAAAACTTGGGCCAAGTGTTATTTAATAGCATCCATGGGATCTGAAACCTTTACGTTATTATGAATAAGGTGGGAGAAGGGGGGGGGGGTAGTTACTACCTTTCAGTTGTTTAATTTTTTGCCAAAATTCCCGTGGATTGCAAACCTTTTTTTGTCGGTCGTTATCAGACTATCGATGCCGTGTCTTCTTAGGTAAATCCCGTTGGACATGGTTTACACTGTTTAGATTTTGAGTAAAACGACTTCGAAAACAGGTCAGGAGACGTTTTGTCCTTTCAGATGGCTGAAATGATGTGCGAATTTTATACTGAGACCTGGGGATGGTGCTCAGCATAGTTGAGGCGATGGAGGCAAAGATGTAATTTCAATCTGTTGTTTGGGAATCAAGCCCATCAAGATTAAATTAAAAGTTTTGATAATTTAATTTAGATTATCGGAAAGATCGTTTTTCTTTGTCCTATGTAGTGGAGTCTTTTGGTGTCAAAAATAGAAAGGAGTTGCCTACCATGCATTGGTAGTGGTGTGGTGTAGTGTCGTGTGGGTAGCGTTGATATCTCTGGCAAAGAAGACTGGGAGGTTGTATAATTAAATAATTTGTTGAAGTCTGCAAGAAGCAAATTAGTGTTTGGTTTTATATAGACAGTGGAACTGCCATGAAGTCAGGGTGGCTGAATGAGAGGGTGAGGAACTCATGAGTGATGGTGGATTTTATGAGGATACAGGATCCCATTTGCAATCCATCTCCTGATTGCCTGGATGTGTAACCATAGTACCGAATTCTATAGCCATTGGTGATGGATATAGAATTCAGTAGGACCACATTCGGGCGTTCTTGTTCTAGAACGTCATAAAAAATATACGGATTGAAAAAGATGACCTCACATTTGTTTGAACGATCGTTGCCATGGCACTCAGGGTAGTTAGCGGTTCCTGTGATCCGAGCCTCAAGCGATCGGTTCCTCGAGGCAGGGAGAGACTCCTGTGAGCAGGACACAGGGCGGAAGTCCTGGAATCGGCGGACCAATTCCCAATACTCTCTCCAACCTCTCCCTTCTCTGTCCATTCAGTCCCTTCATGGCTTATACCTCACCCCCATATTTGCTCTTCTGTTTTCCCAGACCCACCAAAATCAAATAATCCTCCTACTGTCCTTCTCACCCATTTCCTTGACCATGTTCCACTCATTCCTCTAGTATCCACGTATATACTGATGGCTCCAAATCCACCTCCGGTGCTGGTTTGCAGTAATCTTCCAACTCGTACTTTCAAATACTCCCTCCTGAATCCAGTGTCCTTACTACAGAACTGTATGCACTCCTTTTTGCTCTAAAACCAGATACTCACTCTCCTTTTCCCTCTTTACAATTTTTACTGACTCCCGCAACTCATTAACTCTCATAAAGTCAATACACACCACCAACCCCCTTGTTTGTAAGATCCAGAACTGGTTGTTCTACCTGTCCGCACGCCATAAAACAATCAAATTTTGCTGGGTTCCCAGCCATGTTGGAATCCCCGGCAATGAACAGGCAGATACACTAGCACGCCATGCCGCTATGTCCACATCATACCAACCACGCTTCTCACGTATTCCAGCCACGGATTATTACCCACATTTTAAGACCTTCTTGTATAATCGATGACAATCGTTTTGGTCAAGCCTCCGCACTAATAAATTACATTCTGTAAAACTATCAATCTCCTCCTGGTCAGCTCCATTTTATCGGAACAGACGTTGGGAATCCGCTCTCGCCTGCTTAGCATTGGCCACACCCGTCTAACACACTCCTGATGTCCAATCTGATCCCCCTTATGTTCCTTATGTAATATTCCCCTTCAATCCCACACATCCTAGTGTCATGTCCACGTTTTGAAACAACCGTACCTCTGCTTTCCCCACCTATCCTCCCTTCACCGACCTCCCAAACCTATCAGAAATCCTTACAGAATCCCACACTTTCTGCTTCAACAACCTATTCTCTTTCCTCAAACGCATACAATCCTTCATCTAATCTTACTCCTTACCACACCGACCCTAACCTTTCACTCACTTTTGCCCAGCTTAGACAACTAATCACTAACTCAACCACCCTTCCCTAACATTAACTATAGTGCTACATGACCTTAGATGTCTAGCACATTATCTGCTTTTAACCATTAACCATTCCAATACTTCTGCTCTGTCCCAAGTGCCCCTAGAAGAGAGCACTTGGCAACAGCTCCCTCCAAGGGTGAGGGAGCTCTTCCTCGGCTTCGGGAATGGCCTCGACGTCGATCTCGTCGTAAAGGATGGCGTCATCGAAACGATGACGACGAAGTTTCCCAGGACTAGGGGATTTTTTTTTTGTCTTTTTTTTGCGTGCTTGTGTGGTGGTGAGATCTGTTTGCGTTTGTATTCAGTGTTTTTGTTGTGTTAAGTGCTTGTGTAGTTTCTTTTGGATTTCGTTGTGGTGCTGGTTGCAAACGAGGTGTCTTATGTAGAACAATGAGGCTCTCGGTTAGTGTTTGACACCTCAGTTGCTGTGGTTTGTGATGTTGTGGTGTACTCGGAGATGTATAAATTGTCGTTTTCGAAGATCTCCTCTGGGACAACAAATGCTGGGGAAGCCGTTTCTCTGTAACATAATAGGGGCAATTTTTTGCCAATTTCTTTGCGTTATATTTAGCAGCAATGACAGCTACGTGTAAGATGGCTTGTATTTTTGGGTTTGTGTTAGGTGTGAATGTGTTGTTGAATTGGGGAGGTGTAGGCAGAATTGTCCTGTAGGGAGATGTGGGTCGCCTAGGTGTGCTAGTCTGGGCGGGTAGTGTGGCGGCTGTTGTGGCGTATGAGGGAGCAGTATTTTTGTTTTCCCTAAGCTGGTTTCGTTTTGCTTTCAATATTTCTTTTTCTTTTGGGGCAGGATCTGCTAACTGCAACGTGTGACCCCTCGCAGTTGCAGCATTTGATGCTCTCCTTGCATTTGGCGAAGAATGACCTTCCCCATTGCAACGAAAGCATCTCTGCATGTGTGTGTGTGCATGTGTGTTTATTGTGTTTGTACCTGTAACAGTTTAGGCATTGTCCGATATGGATAAAGCACTCTGGTTCTATATTATAGATTGGGACCGATGTATTAAACATCATGATCCCACATGTAAGAAGTTTCTGGGGTTCCTCTGGGGGCAGAGACACAAAGGAGGCGTGTAAACGTGAAGGACAGTGCCACCGTTCTTGGCAGATATTTCTTGGCTGGTGGACTCACACGATTATTGGAGGATCGTCCTGTCATCTTTTTAGCAATGACCATGCATTTTGCCTTCGTTTCGGGAGAGGGGACAGGAGTGAAACCTTGATCTTTTAATTTCCTTTGGCCTTCGGTCGAGAGGCATGGGGTCAGTTGTTCAGGTTTGGCTACTGTCACCTTGAAGCCATTGTGGATCTTAAAGAAGTGTGTGACAGCCACCTCAGTGATTGTGAAGATCTTCTGGAGAGATGGGCTCTCCAACATATGACAATTTTATGACATGGCCCATGGTCATGCAGTAGCTAGGATGATGTGACAGGCCATGGTTCAGTCTAGCAGCTGCTAATTTAGACAGAACGGGATAAGGTGGGTTAAGGAGGGCTCCTACCTGCCTTTTCGTTTCGTATAGGAAGTTTCTTAGAGTGGTAGTCATGAGATGGTCTGCCATACCAGCCTCTAGCAAAAGAATGGCCCTCCAATACAATACAATACAATAAATAATAGCAAAAGGATGGGGAAGTAATGGGAGAATGGGGGGAGGAGAAGGTGAAGCTGTGAAAATTGAAGAAAGTGGGAAATTGCCTTGTTTTTGTTTTGCTTTGTCGTGTCTGAGCCTTAGTTAAGGTGGCAGTAGACAAGTCTTAAAATGGATTGCCACTGCTGCTGTGGTTTGGAACAAAGTATTTTTGTTTTGTTTTATGGAGTTTTAGTCTTTTTCCTTTGTTTTATTGTTTTATTTAACAACTAATAAACACCAACTATATTATATTATTTATTTAACAACTACTGAACACAGACTATAGCATAAAAACGAGAGAACAATGTTTAGGATTATTTAGGTATTTTATTTTTTTTTATTTTTTTTATTCATTTATTTATTAATTTTTTACGTTATTGCTAAGGGAAACAGGGGAACGAGTTATTTATTGATTTTCTAGTTTTTATTTATTTTTATTATTATTGGTAACTAAGGCATCATTGAACTAAAAAAACAAGAACTAGACATGGTATAATGAATGATGAAGGGGAATTTGAGCTAGATAGATGCAAAAGAAGAGCACTGGGTGGAGGTGAGGTGGATAAATGAGTGATGAGTGATGTGGGTGATAAACAAGGTGGTATTAATGGTTAAATTGGTTAAATTAAATTAATTGCGGAGGACGAATCAGGCGGTCTGTTTTGTCATCTTAGGGTTAGTGAAGGCTATGACAACTAGCAAGAGGGGGGGGGGGTTCTAAGGTAGAGCAAGTGTGGATAATATATATAAAATAATACACAAAGGAGTTGAATAAGAAAAACGAACAAAAGCAGAAGTGGAATCCAATATACAAACAAAAAAAACAAACAAAATAACGAGGTGACAAGACAATCTGGTGAAAAGAAATGGTAATTGAACAAATAAACAAAGAACATAATAAATAGTTGGAACACAACAAATCAAAGTGAGTGTATAAGTAAATAAAAAGAGATGTGATAGGAATTAATGTGAAATTAAAGAAAGAAAAGAGCCTGTTTTTTTTTTTTTTTTTTTTTTTTTTTTTTGGGGGGGGGTTTTTTTTCTCCCTTTTTCCGTAGAGACCTAGTCTCTCCGTTTATAATTCGTCGGCGCTGATCGCACGACCACTAGGCGGGCCGAGGCGGGCAAAGTGACGAGCCGTGTCTGATGATGAACTAAAGGGGGGGAGGGGGAGGAATCCTCAGTTTGAGGAGGGGAAGAGGAGCTAAAGGTAGCTAGCTACCTAGAAATTGAAAAAAGATATAGGTGTAAAGTAGGGGGGCGAAACCCCTTTCGTGTTTTTTTCTTTTGTTTACTGTGTGGTTTGTTTTCTTTTATTTTTAATTTTACCGGAGCCAGGTTGGATAGGCAGGAGACACCTTTTTTTTCGCCCGCTAGGGATTATCATAATAGGTGTGAACCCAATATGATAGCCTATTGCAGGCGAGACCCTCGCCTGCCTCCCTGGAGCTCCTAGGAGCTGAACGAAGTTCAGTGGGTCCCTCTTTTGTTTATTTAAACGAGTAAAAATGGAGAACAAAAACATGAAAAAAACGCTGGTTTAAAAATCGGTAATAAATAAACGAGTAAGGATGATGGTGAAGAACTAGAGCGTGAATATGAAAATGAATGAGGGAGGATGATGATAAACAAGAACATAAATTAAAACGAGGAGGGATGATGGTAAACAAGAACATAAATTAAAACAAGGAGGGATGATGGTAAACAAGAACATAAATTAAAACAAGGAGGGATGATGGTAAACAGAACAAAGGAATAAATGAACATGGAGATAAACGGAGAAGATGATGGTGAAACGGAAACAGGGAGCATGAATTTAAGAGGAAGGGGTGATGATGAAAAAGAACATAGAGTTGTGACACAGTAACATTAGATCAAAATGTGGAAAGATGAACAAGAACAAAAACAAAATAACATAATAACACGATAATTTTTTTTCTCGCCTGCCAGGGATTATCATAGCAGGTGTGAACCCGCTATGATAGCTTGTTGCAGGTGAGACCCTCGCCTGCCTCCCTTCCAGCTCCTAGGAGCTGAGAGCGAGGTTCAGTGGGTCACTCTTTTGTTTATTTTACGAGAGTATAACGAGAACAGGTGTGGCCGTGTGTGATAATCTGTTTTTGGCGGGAGGCATCCTTTGCTCTGTGAGCACACGTGTGGGCGGTGCTCACCGGGCAGAGGCCCCTCCCACCCAGCAGATTGTCATGTTGTAGTCTTGGCCTATGTGGGAAAACAGCAAAGGCAAAAAACATTAAAACATTAACATAGAACACGGATGAAGGGTGGGTGTCCAGCGCATAAACTCATTAGAGGGAATGTTGTGAATGTAGTGACGTATGATGAATGATAACATGATGTAGTGATATGTGGTGATGATATCTGATTGTGTGGGTATGTTGTTACCTTTTGCGCATTAGCAGCGGCAGGTAGTTGGGGTGGTGGTATGGACATGATATTATGGTGGCATTTTTCGCTTGGAAATCATCCTCCGGACCGAGCATAAGCACAAAAACGAACGTTGCGCGTGGATGTGAGCGGTCCGGAGGCTTTTTTTTCCTTGCAGTGGTTTGATGCGCTGGGAGGCAGGCGAGGTCTCACCCGCAATAGGCTATCATAATGGGTTCACACCTATTATGATAATCCCTAGCGGGCGAAAAAAAAGGTGTCTCCTGCCTATCCAACCTGGCTCCGGTAAAATTAAAAATAAAAGAAAACAAACCACACAGAAACAAAAGAAAAAAAACACGCAAGGGGTTTCGCCCCCTACTTTACACCTTATCTTTTTTCAATTTCTAGGTAGCTAGCTACCCTTAGCTCCTCTTCCCCTCCTCAATTTGAGGATTCCCTCCCCCTCTCCCCCTTTAGTTCATCAGACTCGCATAGACAGTGGACATCGGCAGCTGAAGAGGAAGGACTCTCCCCCTCTTCTCTCCCTGCGTTGAATCGGTCTTTTTTTAGACGTTTCAGAGCGAAGGGAGGACCGTACCGGCAAAGGCGCTCGACGGGGCGCAGGGGTTGGCGCCAAGCCGGATAATGCCACTATCCCACTATGACCTCTCCGTCTTGAGGCTTTTGCAGGGGGGCGGATTAAAGAGATGTACCGCGCCCGGTCCCACGCAATTTCGGCCTCGGCCCCTTACGCGTTACGGGTGGCGACGCGCCCAGCCTTGTTTGCTGCCGTTTTGCTATTGGTTGCATGTAGCTTCGTGCCCTCCTACCCTTTACTCTTTCCTATACGAATTTTCGGCATTAGGATAACTCTGTGCACACCTTCTGGTGAACTGGACCCCATCTTCGGGCGCGTGCTGGGACGTGGGCAGACCTTTACCTCTCGCGGGGGAGGGTGTGTCTGGGGGGCCTTAGAGGGCCTGCCTTACGGTGTGATAGAGTTGCCATTCTAATTGCAAGGGACTGGTCTGGCAGACCATCTGATGGCTGCCACTCTCTCTATTTCGAATAGGAACGATAGGCAGGTAGGAGCCCCTCACTTTGTCGGGCCTGAGCCTGGTCTGTCTAAATAACTGCCTCTAGACAGAACACTAATTTCCGTCCTGTGATAGGAACTGCCTGGATAAAAGGGTTAGCTTCTCTCCCTCACTGTGTTTAAATAGTCTGTGGTTGGCTGTTCAGAGGGATAAGGAATTTTACTGGAACAGGTGCAGGACCCCTCTTCTCTCACTATGGTGAAACAGCCTTTGGGTGTTTCAGAGAGAAGAGGGACTCATTTTAAAAAGCCGTCCTGCCATAGGAACCGCCTGTAAAAAGTTAGCTTTTTCCCTCACCTGATGAAACAGTCTGGGGTTTGGGCTGTTTCATAGGGATGAAAGTGTAATGAGCACTAAGTCACGAAGTAAGAATGACCCAAAAATCGTCTGTGACCACCCTTTGTATACTCACTTTCTTTGGGCTTTACTCATTGTTAATTATGTATTCCTCCCTTTAATTAGTCTTTAGCTGGTAAGGACAATTAGTAAATTGAATATTTTTTTGGAAAGATATTTTATTTTTTTTAGAAAAATAATACCTTATTTTACTATTTTTGTATCAGGTGCTATATATGTTTATATTATTACAGTAAGATAAGGAAACAGTGTAAAAAAGCGAGTTTAACCCTACAAAGTTCAGTTTTCCCTTTTTTTCCCCCTCAAGGCATTCTCTTTAATAGAGGTAGCAGTTATATTTCATGTTGCTTATTATTTTTAAGGTTCTATAATGGGTATTTTAATGAAGAAACCAATATGTATTCATTTGTTTCTGGAGAAATTTATTAAGTTTTCCCGGGATTATGCATGTATGATTAAGACGAAACAAAACTTGTAATATATGTGACCTGAGTAGATGTTAAAATGGTAAGAATATACAGTGTTTAAACCCTGATATTATAGTCATAACCAGTGAGAGAGAGAACGAAACAAGTGCCTGGTAGAGCACGAAAGGACTAGTGGCTGACACGTGGCACTGGATACCCTCAAGGATGTTTCTCTGTTATTATTGAGGATTTAAAACCCATTCAAGGAGAATGGGTTTTGTGTTTTCTTCTGTTTTGTTGTGTTTGCTCCTGAGAAGTCCTTGGAGAGATCCACCAGATTGTAAAGCAGATGCCATCCTTAGGATCCTCTGAACTGATGCAGGAAAGAAATGAAGGAATTTGAGGAAAGTCTGTAACAGACAAAAATTCAAAAGCATTAAGGAGGACAAGTTTTAAAATAATTAAATTAAGCATTAAAATTTTTTTTTTTTTTTTTGTACGTTTAAGGATTAAATTAATATCAAACCTTAAGTTATAATTTTTAAAAGTTTTCTCAGTTACTCAGGAATTGATCAGGAACCCCTTTAAGTTATTATATTTTTATAAAGGGGGGGTTTCCCCGTAAAAAGAGTTGACCATAAGAAAAAGGGGCTCACAAAATTACGGAAAGTGAGGCCCCCTCTATGATAAAAAGCCCGGGTGGTTTCCCGAGAAAAAGGGAAAAAAAGTCTGACCATAGGGGAAGGAAAGAGCTCCCCTTAAAAAGCTTTTCTGGCAAGGGTGAGGAACCTCTCTTTCCATAAGGGGAAAACAGCCTTTGGGTGTTTCAGAGGAAAAGGGTTTCACTTTAAAAAAACCCTCTGAATAGGAACCGCCTGAAAAAAGAGCTTCCTCCCCCTGGAGAAAAGGTCCCTGTGTCTGTAGAGGGAAGGAACTCTGGAAAGGTACATAAACGCCTGCGTGGGTTTCGCTGGGAGAGGGGGGGATTTCATCCTATGAAAAAGGGGTAACAGTCTTTCCCCTAGGGTGGGGGTCCTTGGGAGGTAGGGTTCCTCCTCCCGAAAGGGGGACAAAAAGCTTCCCAAAATATTGTCCGTAGTTGGGGGCCCCTCAGGCCCCCCCCCCAGGAAAGGGTTCACACCTAAAACCACGTGTGATGGGGCACCGTGCGCTGGGAGACGGGAAGCCCAGGGGCGTGCCGTATAGTTCCCGGGCAAACCGCTCTTTGGATTTCCGGCCCCAAAAAGGGGCCCGCAGGTCAAATCCAGTTTTTCCCCCGGAGGCTGCATGCCTCCTGCAAGGGGTTGGGAACAAGAAAAATCCCTTTCTCCGTGTTCCGGGGCCCCCAGGGCCAAATTGGATTTCCCCCTTCATGGCCCCGAAGGAGGAAATCGGGAACAAGCCCCAACCCCCTTTGGGTTTTTTCCCGCAGAAACAAAGGGCTAAAAGATGGGAGGAAAGTGGGGGTTTCACCACAAACCCCGAGGAAAAAAGGGGGTCAGAGGGTGCTACTTGGGCTTCTGTTCGTAGATGTGGAGGTGATCGCATACAACCCACAGGTCTTGGGGCTTCCTGATGTCCAAGGGGGAAAGACCCCAACCAGGCAACCCTGGTGCCCCATAAAAGGTCCCCCAACCTTCCCCTTGATCGGGGAAAGGGGGTACCTACAACCTTTGAACGTAGTGCTTGATCCACTTCGGTGTTTCAGTGCCAAAAGTACGGAACACCACCAAACAGCTAAGGGGAAAACCCAAAGGGGTCTTAAGGCACAAAAAGAGGGGCCAAAAGGGGCCCCCCAAAAGCCCAAGAGTACCAAAAAAAGGGGGAAAAAACCCAAGTAAGAGGTTGCCGAAGCCGGCTTGCCTTCCCCGAAAAAGCGGGGCCCCAAGGGAAAAGGGGCCTAAGAACACCCAAAAAAAGGGGCCCCCCCCCCCCCCCCCGGAAAAGTCAAAAAAAAAAATAAAAAGGCCCCCGACCCACTCCCAAAAAAGGGAAACCCCCCCCAAGGGGAAAAGGGATTTCCGGAAAAAAAAAGGGGGTTCCCATGAAAAAATTTTGGAAGAAAAGAAGAAAGGTTTAAACGGGGACCAACGTCCTCCCCAAAAAGGGGAAAACTTTCCCCCCAAAAGGGGCATTCTTCCCCCCGGGGAGTCCCATCAACCCCGGCCTTTTAAGGAAGGAAAAGGGAAAGGCCCGGGGATTAAAAATTTTGGGGGGGGGAAAGGGCCCGGGGGCCCC
>NC_051387.1:26225947-26251685 GCF_015228065.2 Penaeus monodon
ATTTCCCGCTTTCGGTGGGGGATGCTAGTCACCCAATACCAAAGGTTATCTCTAATTTCTTGGAGTTTGTTTCTAGAGTTATGCCTCCATTGTTCCTTCCATTTATCACGAAGACAACTCCTTATGCTGGGTTTTAAGTCGGTGTGTGGGAGGGGAAAACGAGCATCACAAGACTGCACGGCAGCTGCCTTGGCCTTCTGATCAGCTCACTCATTCCCACTGGTACCAACATGCGATGGCATCCAACATTTTTTTTACGTGTTGACATCAGTGCAAGCCAATCTTGAACTCCCTCACTACGGGTTGTGATGAGTTGAAGCTCTTGTTTGCTTGCAAGGCACTACAGTAGCACAATTTTTCACAATAGAATGGTTTGTAAGATCTCTAGTCATCTGCGCAAAGATGGCATGATCCTTGAGGAAGGGTCTTGGAGTCCTTGTTCTTAAGAGTAGATGCAGTTTACTGAATGGTGACACTTCCACACATTTCCAAATTCAAACTGGGACATTCTCCAATATAGACTTGTCAATTGGCTCATCTGATTCACAGATAAAATTTCACTTGGCAGGTCATGGAAGACTTACATGGAAGCGACCACTTTCCAGTACTTTTGCAGGAGGTGAATGGTATTCCGGCCAATGGAGTGCAGAGTTGGCGACTTGAGCATGCTGACTGGAATCTTTTTTAGATCAACTGCAGTATTTCAAGAATCTATGAATGTTTTCCAGTGTGTTCAAGATGCTGTTAATCATTTTCATATCACGAATTCACCTTGCAGCAGAAGCATCCACTCCCAAATGGATGCTATAGGATCTATAGGGAGGGTACAATGCCATCCACATGGAAAGAGGGCTATAATCACTCCTTTTCCTAAACCTGGCAAAGAGCTTCCAACCAGGAAATTACAAACCAATTTCTCTCACCAGCTGCATTTTGCAAGCTGACAGAGAAAATGGTAAATTTCAGGTTGACATGCTGCTAGAAAAGGAAAACGTGTTGACCCCATATCAATATGGTTTTAGAAAATTGAGACCGACCACAGTGCACTGTGAGGATGGAAACTGCTATACAGAATTCCTTCACACAGTGGCGTCACATGATAGCAGTCTTCTTTGACCTTGAAAAGGCTTACGATAGTACTTGGAAGCATGGAATACTCATGAAGCTGTATGACACTGGTTTAAGAGGAGCATTACCTACTTCATACAAAGCTCCTTGCTGACAGGAAGTTTAGAGTTTGGTTAGGAAACATTTTCCTTAACCTGGAAGATCAGCTGGAAGGGGTCCCAAAAGGGGGAGTGTCTTAAGTGTGACCCTGTTTGCCATTGCTATAAATGAATTGTAAAGGTTGTTCAAAGTGTGGTCTCATGTAATTGTATGTGGATGACTTTAACTGTACTGCTCAGGAGGAAGCTTACAGGATGTGCAAGGACACTTTGCACTGAAATAAATCAGGTTGTACAGTGGGCAACATATCATGGGTTTTCAAATTTTCTCCAAGCAAGACCATGGCTATACATTTCCACAAACGAGGAAAGTTCCATCCTTCCCTTATTAACGCAAAACCCACTGCAATTGTCCAAGAGGTGAAGTATTAGGTCTAATTTTTGACTCAAGACTACATGGGTGCCTCAATAAAACAGTTAAAAAGTGAAGGCTACAAAAGCGCTTAGTTTTTTGCGGGTTTCTTTCACATTTATCTTGGGGTGCAGACCGCACAACGCTTCTACGGCTTTACAGAGCGCTTATTCATAGTAAGCTTGATTATGGATGTGAGGCTTATTCATCTGCAACTCCCACTCTTCTCCGGATGTTGGACTCAGTTCATAATGAAGCTCAGAATCTGTACTGGGGCTTTCAGGTCTTCAGCTGTGGAGTCCCTGTATGCTGAGAGTGGAGAACCACCTCTTTCATTACCCCGGGGAACTACTTTGAACCTGATTATTACACGAGACTACAAAGGATTCCGGGATTCCTACATCCAGATTGGTTTTCAACCCCTTGAGGATAGCCGATCCTATGGTAGGAGAATGAGGAATCTTGTGGAAGTTTCTTAATTTAAGTCTCACTAAGGTTCTGGCTGTTGGAATTCCCTTTTAATCAAGTCGAGCTGGATTTGATCGGAATTGGGAAAGGGGAGAGATCTGAAGCAGAAGTTAGAGAGAGATTTCTTCAGCACATTTCTAAGTACCAAGGATCAGATGTAATATATACAGATGGTTCGAAATCAGAAAATGGTGTGGGCTTTGTAGCAGTGAGCAGAAGGAAGACTGCATCTGGCAGTCTTTCTCTAGCAGCCTCGATCTTCACTGCAGAGTTACATGCCATTTTTGCAGCAGTTAAGATGACTAGAGATCTTACGAACCATTCTGTTGTAATATATTGTGGACTCTCGTAGTGCCTTGAAAAGCAATCAAGAGTTTAAACTCATCACATCCAGTAGTGAGGGGGGTTCAAGATTGGCTTGCACTGATGTCAAACACGTAAAAAGATAACTCTATGTTGGGTTCCCAAGCACATGTTGGTATCAGTGGGAATGAGCGGGCTGATCAGAAGGCCAAGGCAGCTGCCACTCAGCCTTGTGATGCTCGTTTTCCTCTCCCACACAACGACCTGAAACCCAGCATAAGGAGTTGTCTTCGTGATAGATGGAGGGAAAAAATGGAGGATACCTCTAGAAACAAACTGCGAGAGATTAGAGATGATCTTGGCAGTTGGGTGCCAGCATCCATCCCAACCGAAAAGTAAAAGTTGTATTTAAAAAGACTAAGAATCGGGCACACGAGACTGACTTATGGGGCTGATGATGGCTAAAAGTGAAGCACTTTGTGAGGGATGCCAAGAGCCCTTAACGGTCGCACATGTAGTGGAAAGATGTGCAACATTCTCAGACCAAAGACGTATGTACTTGTCTCCCCATATACCTGAAAAATTTTATTGGGGGAGGGTTGTGACATAGAAGGTCTTTTTTGTTTCGTTTGGGTGGCTAATATTTTCAATAAAATTTAATTTTGCATTATATTTTTTCAATAACTTTATATAATTAGAGCAAACATTTATGTTTGATTTTATTGATAGATGATTTTTAAAGTTTTAAATATTTTTAATATTTCTATCTAACAAGGTGTTCGCCGCTATGACCTTAGCTGTTGACGCGGCAGACAATTTTAAATAATCAATCAATTTTTTAGACCAACCTATGCCATTCGATGTTCAGAGGAAGCAGAGGAAAACATCCTCGTAGAGTTCAGATGTCGTAATAAATCGATCTCAATCTACCATATAAATCCATCTGAAAGCTTTATTCTGAACAAGCTCGAGTTTTCGCTTGTTAGTGTATGCTGTTTTTGTGAGTTTCAAGTGTGTGTATGTGAGGAGAGGTTTGATCACTGTTTTGTATAGATGCATGGGACCATACTTTTAAATCGATAAAGCAAGTGTAGGATTTTTCTTGCTAAGGCGGCCTTTGAAATGATATGCAAATGAAATTGAAAGTAGGTATCAAAGGTTAAACCAAGGATGGGCAAGAGAATGTGACTTGGAGAGGTGCTTTTAGTCTGTCGAAGGTTTTTGAGAAGTATTCATGGTCTTATAAAGAGAACTTTGTTTTTTGTCGCATTAGTTTTTGATACGCCATTTTGCTCCCAGCTCCAGTTCGTCATTAATGCACTGAACGACACCCGAAAGGGCCCTTGTTTCCAGTTAAGTGTGTGCATTCGGCAGCATAGAGGATAGGAGTGAGTCTCTGTGTGTGGGGTCGTTTTGGTCGTTTGTATAATGTATAGAGTGTAAGGCTGAGTATACTGCCCTGAGGTACTCCTGTGTGCATTTAGATGGTACTGAAAGTTTGTTTAAGAATTTTAATTTTAGTCTACAGTCATCAAGAAAACTGCAGAGTAACTTTTGATCAAAAGGTGGGAGGTTAAATTTAGTGCACAGCTTGTACTTGAGGCCAGCATGCCAGACCGTGTCGAAGGCTCGCTCTACATCTTTTGTGACAAAAATAGTCTTTAGTCGTCGGGGCTTGTTGTTGTTATGTAATTTTTGATGATGTTGATTGCGTCCGAGTCGAGTGATACAGCGAAAGCCGAATTGTTTGTGTGAGAGAAGGTTATGGTCTTCGAGATAGCACTTAGTTGATTTTTTTCGAAAATTTTTCCTAATGTCTCGAGTAGACTAATAGATCGGTAACTATTTGGGTCAGTCAGGTCTTTTGTGGTTTAGGAATGAAGGCCAAAGGAGTCTAAAGCAGTCTTAAAAGGAGAGGGAAAATAGCCGGTAGTGAGAGAGGAATTGTAAAGGTGATCAAAGCTGGTATAAGGGTTGTCAGGAAGGAGAAGGAGAGCGTCGCGTCCGATCTGTGAAGAGCCGAAGCCTTATGAGGAAAAACCTTTTTCTTTTTTTTTTATTTTTCACACGAGATAGGGGCTGTGAGTTCGCAGGTGTCGTCCCGTTATCAGTCGGATAATTGACTCTAGATTAGTTTCTACCCTGTTCTCTTGGCTCAAGGTATCAATTTCTTGAATTCTTTGAGTGAATAGCGAATGAGGAGGGTGAGGGTAAAAAACTTGGGCCAAGTGTTATTTAATAGCATCCATGGGATCTGAAACCTTTACGTTATTATGAATAAGGTGGGAGAAGGGGGGGGGGGTAGTTACTACCTTTCAGTTGTTTAATTTTTTGCCAAAATTCCCGTGGATTGCAAACCTTTTTTTGTCGGTCGTTATCAGACTATCGATGCCGTGTCTTCTTAGGTAAATCCCGTTGGACATGGTTTACACTGTTTAGATTTTGAGTAAAACGACTTCGAAAACAGGTCAGGAGACGTTTTGTCCTTTCAGATGGCTGAAATGATGTGCGAATTTTATACTGAGACCTGGGGATGGTGCTCAGCATAGTTGAGGCGATGGAGGCAAAGATGTAATTTCAATCTGTTGTTTGGGAATCAAGCCCATCAAGATTAAATTAAAAGTTTTGATAATTTAATTTAGATTATCGGAAAGATCGTTTTTCTTTGTCCTATGTAGTGGAGTCTTTTGGTGTCAAAAATAGAAAGGAGTTGCCTACCATGCATTGGTAGTGGTGTGGTGTAGTGTCGTGTGGGTAGCGTTGATATCTCTGGCAAAGAAGACTGGGAGGTTGTATAATTAAATAATTTGTTGAAGTCTGCAAGAAGCAAATTAGTGTTTGGTTTTATATAGACAGTGGAACTGCCATGAAGTCAGGGTGGCTGAATGAGAGGGTGAGGAACTCATGAGTGATGGTGGATTTTATGAGGATACAGGATCCCATTTGCAATCCATCTCCTGATTGCCTGGATGTGTAACCATAGTACCGAATTCTATAGCCATTGGTGATGGATATAGAATTCAGTAGGACCACATTCGGGCGTTCTTGTTCTAGAACGTCATAAAAAATATTACGGATTGAAAAAGATGACCTCACATTTGTTTGAACGATCGTTGCCATGGCACTCAGGGTAGTAGCGGTTCCGTGATCGAGCCTCAATCGATGGTTCCTCGAGGCAGGGAGAGACTCCTGTGAGCAGGACACAGGGCGGAAGTCCTGGGAATCGGCGGACCAATTCCCAATACTCTCTCCAACCTCTCCCATTCTCTGTCCATTCAGTCCCTTCATGGCTTATACCTCACCCCCATATTTGCTCTTCTGTTTTCCCCGACCCACCAAAATCAAATAATCCTCCTACTGTCCTTCTCACCCATTTCCTTGACCATGTCTCCACTCATTCCTCTAGTATCCACGTATATACTGATGGCTCCAAATCCACCTCCGGTGCTGGTTTTGCAGTAATCTTCCCAACTCGTACTTTCAAATACTCCCTCCTGAATCCAGTGTCCTTACTACAGAACTGTATGCACTCCTTTTTGCTCTAAAACACAGATACTCACTCTCCTCTTCCTCTTTACAATTTTTACTGACTCCCGCAACTCATTAACTCTCATAAAGTCAATACACACCACCAACCCCCTTGTTTGTAAGATCCAGAACTGGTTGTTCTACCTGTCCGCACGCCATAAAACAATCAAATTTTGCTGGGTTCCCAGCCATGTTGGAATCCCCGGCAATGAACAGGCAGATACACTAGCACGCCATGCCGCTATGTCCACATCATACCAACCACGCTTCTCACGTATTCCAGCCACGGATTATTACCCACATTTTAAGACCTTCTTGTATAATCGATGACAATCGTTTTGGTCAAGCCTCCGCACTAATAAATTACATTCTGTAAAACTATCAATCTCCTCCTGGTCAGCTCCATTTTATCGGAACAGACGTTGGGAATCCGCTCTCGCCTGCTTAGCATTGGCCACACCCGTCTAACACACTCCTGATGTCACAATCTGATCCACCCTTATGTTCCTTATGTAATATTCCCCTTTCAATCCCACACATCCTAGTGTCATGTCCACGTTTTGAAACAACCCGTACCTCTGCTTTCCCCACCTATCCTCCCTTCACCGACCTCCCAACCTATCAGACATCCTTACAGAATCCCACACTTTCTGCTTCAACAACCTATTCTCTTTCCTCAAACGCATACATATCCTTCATCTAATCTTACTCCTTACCACACCCGACCCTAACCCTTTCACTCACCAATTCCTTTGCCCAGCTTAGACAACTAATCACTAACTCAACCACCCTTCCCTAACATTAACTATAGTGCTACATGACCTTAGATGTCTAGCACATTTATCTTGCTTTTAACCATTAACCATTCCCAATACTTCTGCTCTGTCCCAAGTGCCCCTAGAAGAGAGCACTTGGCAACAGCTCCTCCAAGAGGTGAGGAGCTCTTCCTCGGCTTCGGGAATGGCCTCGACGTCGATCTCGTCGTCAAGGATGGCGTCATCGAAACGATGACGACAAAAGCTGCAGGATAGGGGATTTTTTTTTTTGTCTTTTTTTGGGGTGCTTGTGTGGTGGTGAGATCTGTTTGCGTTTGTATTCAGTGTTTTTGTTGTGTTAAGTGCTTGTGTAGTTTCTTTTGGATTTCGTTGTGGGTGCTGGTTGCAAAACGAGGTGTCTTTATGTAGAACAATGAGGCTCTCGGTTAGTGTTTGACACCTCAGTTGCTGTGGTTTGTGATGTTGTGGTGTACTCGGAGATGTATAAATTGTCGTTTTCGAAGATCTCCTCTGGGACAACAATGCTGGGGAAGCCGTTTTCTCTGTACATAATAGGGGCAATGTTTGCCAAATTTTTTTGCGTTGTATTTAGCAGCAATGACAGCTACGTGTAAGATGGCTTGTATTTTTGGGTTTGTGTTAGGTGTGAATGTGTTGTTGAATTGGGGAGGTGTAGGCAGAATTGTCCTGTAGGGAGATGTGGGTCGCCTATGTGTGCTAGTCTGGGCGGGTAGTGTGGCGGCTGTTGTGGCGTATGAGGGAGCAGTATTTTTGTTTTCCCTAAGCTGTTTCATTTTGCTTTCAATATTTCTTTTCTTTTGGGGCAGGATCTGCTAACTGCAACGTGCGACCCCTCGCAGTTGCAGCATTTGATGCTCTCCTTGCATTTGGCGAAGAATGACCTTCCCCATTGCAACGAAAGCATCTCTGCATGTGTGTGTGTGCATGTGTGTTTATTGTGTTTGTATCTGTAACAGTTTAGGCATTGTCCGATATGGATAAAGCACTCTGGTTCTATATTATAGATTGGGACCGATGTATTAAACATCATGATCCCACATGTAAGAAGTTTCTGGGCTTCCTCTGGGGCAGAGACACAAAGGAGGCGTGTAAACGTGAAGGACAGTGACACCGTTCTTGGCAGATATTTCTTGGCTGGTGGACTCACACGATTATGAGAGGATCGTCCTGTCATCTTTTTAGCAATGACCATGCATTTTGCCTTCGTTTCGGGAGAGGGGACAGGAGTGAAACCTTGATCTTTTAATTTCCTTTGGCCTTCGGTCGAGAGGCATGGGGTCAGTTGTTCAGGTTTGGCTACTGTCACCTTGAAGCCATTGTGGATCTTAAAGAAGTGTGTGACAGCCACCTCAGTGATTGTGAAGATCTTCTGGAGAGATGGGCTCTCCAGCATATGACAATTTTATGACATGGCCCATGGTCATGCAGTAGCTAGGATGATGTGACAGGCCATGGTTCAGTCTAGCAGCTGCTAATTTAGACAGAACGGGATAAGATGGGTTAAGGAGGGCTCCTACCTGCCTTTTCGTTTCGTATAGGAAGTTTCTTAGAGTGGTAGTCATGAGATGGTCTGCCATACCAGCCTCTAGCAAAAGAATGGCCCTCCAATACAATACAATACAATAAATAATAGCAAAAGGATGGGGAAGTAATGGGAGAATGGGGGAGGAGAAGGTGAAGCTGTGAAAATTGAAGAAAGTGGGAAATTGCCTTGTTTTTGTTTTGCTTTGTCGTGTCTGAGCCTTAGTTAAGGTGGCAGTAGACAAGTCTTAAAATGGATTGCCACTGCTGCTGTGGTTTGGAACAAAGTATTTTTGTTTTGTTTTATGGAGTTTTAGTCTTTTTCCTTTGTTTTATTGTTTTATTTAACAACTACTAAACACCAACTATATTATATTATTTAATTTAACAACTACTGAACACAGACTATAGCATAAAAACGAGAGAACAATGTTTAGGATTATTTAGGTATTTTATTTTTTTTTATTTTTTTTATCATTTATTATTTTTTTTACGTTATTGCTAAGGGAAACAGGGGAACGAGTTATTTATTGATTTTCTAGTTTTTATTTATTTTTATTATTATTGGTAACTAAGGCATCATTGAACTAAAAAAACAAGAACTAGACATGGTATAATGAATGATGAAGGGGAATTGAGCTAGATAGATGCAAAAGAAGAGCACTGGGTGGAGGTGAGGTGGATAAATGAGTGATGAGTGATGTGGGTGATAAACAAGGTGATATTAATGGTTAAATTGGTTAAATTAAATTAATTGCGGAGGACGAATCAGGCGGTCTGTTTTGTCATCTTAGGGTTAGTGAAGGCTATGACAACTAGCAAGAGGGGGGGGGGGGTTCTAAGGTAGAGCAAGTGTGGGCATAATATATATATATACACATACACAAAGGAGTTGAATAAGAAAACGAACAAAAGCAGAAGTGGAATCCAATATACAAACAAAATAACAAACAAAATAACGAGGTGACAAGACAATCTAGTGAAAAGAAATGGGTAATTGAACAAATAAACAAAGAACATAATAAATAGTTGGAACACAACAAATCAAAGTGAGCGTATAAGTAAATAAAAAGAGATGTGATAGGAATTAATGTGAAATTAAAGAAAGAAAAGAGGCTGTTTTTTTTTTTTTTTTTTTTTTTTTTTTGGGGGGGGGTATTTTTTCTCTCCCTTTTTCCGTAGAACAGTCCTTGAAGTCTCTCCGTTTATAATTCGTCGGCGCTGATCGCACGACCACTAGTCGGGCCGAGGCGGGCAAAGTGACGAGCCGTGTCTGATGATGAACTAAAGGGGGGGAGGGGGAGGAATCCTCAGTTTGAGGAGGGGAAGAGGAGCTAAAGGTAGCTAGCTACCTAGAAATTGAAAAAAGATATAGGTGTAAAGTAGGGGGGCGAAACCCCTTTCGTGTTTTTTTCTTTTGTTTACTGTGTGGTTTGTTTTCTTTTATTTTTAATTTTACCGGAGCCAGGTTGGATAGGCAGGAGACACCTTTTTTTTCGCCCGCTAGGGATTATCATAATAGGTGTGAACCCAATATGATAGCCTATTGCAGGCGAGACCCTCGCCTGCCTCCCTGGAGCTCCTAGGAGCTGAACGAAGTTCAGTGGGTCCCTCTTTTGTTTTTTTAAACGAGTAAAAATGGAGAACAAAAAACATGAAAAAACGCTGGTTTAAAAATCGGTAATAAATAAACGAGTAAGGATGATGGTGAAGAACTAGAGCGTGAATATGAAAATGAATGAGGGAGGATGATGGTAAACAAGAACATAAATTAAAACAAGGAGGGATGATGGTAAACAAGAACATAAATTAAAACAAGGAGGGATGATGGTAAACAAGAACATAAATTAAAACGAGGAGGGATGATGGTAAACAAGAACATAAATTAAAACAAAGAGGGATGATGGTAAACAAGAACATAAATTAAAACGAGGAGGGATGATGGTAAACAGAACAAAGGAATAAATGAACATGGAGATAAACGGAGAAGATGATGGTGAAACGGAAACAGAGGAGCATGAATTTAAGAGGAAGGGTGATGATGAAAAGAACACAGAGTTGTGACACAGTAACATTAGATCAAAATGTGGAAAGATGAACAAGAACAAAAACAAAATAACATAATAACACGATAATTTTTTTTCTCGCCTGCCAGGGATTATCATAGCAGGTGTGAACCCGCTATGATAGCTTGTTGCAGGTGAGACCCTCGCCTGCCTCCCTTCCAGCTCCTAGGAGCTGAGAGCGAGGTTCAGTGGGTTACTCTTTTGTTTATTTTACGAGAGTATAACGAGAACAGGGTGTGGTCGTGTGTGATAATCTGTTTTTGGCGGGAGCCATCCTTTGCTCTGTGAGCACACGTGTGGGCGGTGCTCACCGGGCAGAGGCCCCTCCCCACCCAGCAGATTGTCATGTTGTAGTCTTGGCCTATGTGGGAAAAGAGCAAAGGCAAAAAACATTAAAAACATTAACATAGAACACGGATGAAGGGTGGGTGTCCAGCGCATAAACTCATTAGAGGTAATGTTGTGAATGTAGTGACGTATGATGAATGATAACATGATGTAGTGATATGTGGTGATGATATCTGATTGTGTGGGTATGTTGTTACCTTTTGCGCATTAGCAGCGGCAGGTAGTTGGGGTGGTGGTATGGGCATGATATTATGGTGGCATTTTTCGCTTGGAAATCATCCTCCGAACCGAGCATAAGCACAAAAACGAACGTTGCGCGTGGATGTGAGCGGTCCGGAGGCTTTTTTTTCCTTGCAGTGGTTTGATGCGCTGGGAGGCAGGCGAGGTCTCACCCGCAATAGGCTATCATAATGGGTTCACACCTATTATGATAATCCCTAGCGGGCGAAAAAAAAGGTGTCTCCTGCCTATCCAACCTGGCTCCGGTAAAATTAAAAATAAAAGAAAACAAACCACACAGTAAACAAAAGAAAAAATAACACGCAAGGGGTTTCGCCCCCCTACTTTACACCTATATCTTTTTTCAATTTCTAGGTAGCTAGCTACCCTTAGCTCCTCTTCCCCTCCTCAAACTGAGGATTCCTCCCCCTCTCCCCCTTTAGTTCATCAGACTCGCATAGACAGTGGACATCGAGCAGCTGAAGAGGAAGGACTCTCCTCTCTTCTCTCCCTGCGGTGAATCGGTCTTTATTTAGACGATTCAGAGCGAAGGGAGGACCGTACCGGCAAAGGCGCTCGACGGGGCGCAGCGGTTGGCGCCAAGCCGGATAATGCCACTATGCCACTATGACCTCTCCGTCTTGAGGCTTTTGCATGGGCGGATTAAAGAGATGTACCGCGCCCGGTCCCACGCAATTTCGGCCTCGGCTCTTACGCGTTATCGGGTGGCGACGCGCCCAGCCTTGTTTGCTGCCACGATGCTATATGGTTGCATGTAGCTTCGTGCCCTCCTAGCCTACTCTTTCCTATACGAATTTTCGGCATTAGGATAACTCTGTGCACACCTTCTGGTGAACTGGACCCCATCTTCGGGCGCGTGCTCGGACGTGGGCAGACCTTTACCTCTCGCAGGGGAGGGTGTGTCTGGGGGGCCTTAGAGGGCCTGCCTTACGGTGTGTATAGAGTTGCCATTCTAATTGCAAGGGACTGGTCTGGCAGACCATCTGATGGCCGCCACTCTCTCTTTTTCGAATAGGAACGATAGGGAGGTAGGAGCCCCTCACTTTGTCAGGCCCTGAGCCTGGTTCTGTCTAAATAACTGCCTCTAGACAGAACACTAATTTCCCGTCCTGTGATAGGAACTGCCTGGATAAAAGTTAGCTTCTCTCCCTCACTGTGATTAAATAGTCTGTGGTTGGCTGTTTCAGAGGGATGAAGGAACTTACTGGAACAGGTGCAGGACCCCTCTTCTCTCACTATGGTGTAACAGCCTTTGGGTGTTTCAGAGAGAAGAGGGACTCACTTTAAAAAGCCGTCCTGCCATAGGAACCGCCTGGTAAAAAGTTAGCTTCTTTCCCTCACCATGATGAAACAGTCTGTGGTTGGCTGTTTCAGAGGGATGAAAGTGTAATGAGCACTAAGTCACGAAGTAAGAATGACCCAAAAATTCGTCTGTGACCACCCTTTGTATACCTCACTTACTTGGTCTTTACTCATATGTTAATTATGTATTCCTCACTTAATTAGTCTTTAGCTGGTAAGACAATTAGTACTTGAATATTTTTTGAAAGATATTTTATTTTTCTTAGAAAGATAATACCTTATTTTACTATTTTTGTATCAGGTGCTATATATGTTTATATTATTACAGTAAGATAAGGAAACAGTGTAAATAAGCGAGTTTACCCTACAAAGTTCAGTTTTCTTTGTTTCCCCCTCAAGGCATTCTCTTTAATTAGAGGGTATGCAGTTATATTTCACTGTTGCTTATTATATTAAGGTTCTATAATGGATATTTTAATGAAGAAACCAATATGTATTCATTTTGTTTCTGGAGAAATTTATTTAAGTTCCGGTATTATGCATGTATGATTAAGACGAAACAATATGCTTGTAATATATGTGACCTGAGTAGATGTTAAAATGGTAAGAATATACAGTGTTAAACCCTGATATTATAGTCATAACCAGTGAGAGAGAGAACGAAACAAGTGCCTGGTAGATGCTCGAAAGAGCTAGTGGCTGACACGTGGCACTTGGATACCATTCAGATGTTTCTCTGTTATCATTGAGGATTTAAAACCCATTCAAGGAGAATGGGTTTTGTGTTTTTCTTCTGTTTTGTTGTGTTTGCTCCTGAGAAGTCCTTGGAGAGATCCACCAGATTGTAAAGCAGATGCCATCCTTAGGAATCCTCTGAACTGATGCAGGAAAGAAATGAAGGAATTTGAGTAAAGTCTGTACAGACAGTTATACTACACACATAAGTGTCAATTAAGTCAATTAAGTTTTTTTTTTTGTTGTACAAGTTTAATGGATTATAATTCAATATATCAAGACATGAAAGTTTATCAATTGTTTGATATTACCCTTCTCTCAGTTACCTCTAAGATTGAAATTAGATCATCAGTAACCCCTCTTATGATTATTATATTTTTATAGTGTGGGTTCATCAAGAGTTGACTCAGGTAATGATACAGGAGAGCTCACACTTAACGTTAATTGATAGTGCCCCCTCTAGATAAAGCCCGAGTGGATTTCCCAGTAGAAAGGGAAATAGTGGCTTTGACCATAGAGAGGAAAGAGTGGGCGCAATACAAAAGAACTTACTGGAACAGGTGCAGGACCCTCCTCTTTTCTCACTGAGGTGAAACAGCCTTTGGGTGTTTCAAAAGAAAAGAGGGTTTCACTTTAAAAACCCGTCCTGACATAGGAACCGCCTGAAAAAAAGTTAGCTTCTCTCCCTGTGATGAAATAGTCTGTGGTTGGCTGTTTCAGAGGGATGAAGGAACTTACTGGAACAGGTACAGTGAAACAGCCTTTGGGTGTTTCAGAGAGAAGAGGGATTCACTTTGAAAAAAGGTACAGGTCTTCTCTGAGGGATGGAGAGGAACTGCCTGGAAAAAGTGAAAGAGCTTCCCTCCTCACTGAGGGAGGAGCAAAAGTGTTCCCAACAATGATGTCCTGTAGGTGGAAGGGCATCCCCTCTGGTCTCCCCCCAGAGGTTCACACCTACCCACGTGTTTGCCATGCGTGGCAGCCTTGTGCGCTGGGAGACGGGAGTCCTGGAGGTTGAGCGATGCCGTGATGAGTATGCCCTGCGGCTAGCAACACGCCTCTTTGGTCCTCTATTCGGCTGGTCTCCTTCGGGAGGCTAGGGTCATGCCTGCTGCCAAGACGGTGGACAGAAAAACCATCCACAAATATATCTGTCCAACAGATGGACTCTCGTGCTGGCCCCTCCAGGCCAGCACCCCGGCCAGGAAGGTCTCTGAGTACCCCTCAGACGACCCCCCTGACCGAATCGGGAGCACCAGCTGAAACAGCTGGTGCCCCCACGAGCAAGCCCCAAAGCCGAAAGGGCGGGCCGAAACGTCCGAGGCCGGAGACCGACTCTGAGGGAGAGTCTGGACCCCCAAGGCGTTTCCCCCAGTTCAAAGTGCCAGTCAAACCTGAAGGCTTCGACAGTGCCTACCAAATGGTCAGGGCATTGGAGAACCAACGCAAAATCCGGTTGTCAATCCGGGTTGCACGAGATCAGGGCATGATCATCATGCCCAAAGATCAAGCCACCCTTTGTTTCCTGCAGAAAACAAAGGAGCTAAAAGATGGGAGGAAAGTGAGCTTCTCACCACTGAATCCCGAGGAAAAGAGGGTCAAGATGGTGCTACTTGGCTTCTGTCTCGTATGATGTGGAGGTGATCGCATCACACCCACAGGTCTTGGAGGCTTCCCGAATGTCGAAGGGGAAGACTCCAACCAGGCAAGTCCTGGTGACCATGAAAGGTACCCCAACCTCTACCCTTGATCTGGGTAACTGGGGTACCTACAACCTTCGAACGTACGTGCCTGATCCACTTCGGTGTTTCAAGTGCCAAAAGTACGGACACCACCAGGCTAGCTGCACAGCCAAGCCTAAATGTGGTGTCTGTAGCAAGGCACACACCACCGAGGCGTGCATTAAGGCCCACAAAGAGGAAAAGAGGGACACAACAGCCAAATGTCCCAATTGTGCCAAGAGGCATCACGCCTGAAGCCTGGCTTGCTCTGTCAGAAAAGAGGCGGCCCTCCAACGGCAAGAGGTTGCTAAGAAGCGACCAGACTTTGTCCCCCCCCCCCCCCCCCGGCACCTATGTCTGGGGGAAGAACAAAAGTGAAAAGGCCTCCCGACCTCCTAAGAGGAAGGAAGCCACCCCCAGCCGAAACCGGAGATCTCCGACAAATAGGAGTTCCCCAAAATGAAACAAGTGCAGAAGAACCACAGAAAGAAAGGTTCTAACAGCACCACAACGTCCTCCCCAAAAGCAGAAGACATCCTCCTCGATGAGGGGGACATGTCGATTCCGCTGACTGCTGTAGTCACAGCAGTGGCAACAGCCTTGGGAAGGATGAGTGAAGAGGCGGATAAGGCAGTCGCGGTCGCCATGACGGCATTGACCAAATCTGTCACAGCCCTAAAGGGAAGGAAGCTGGAAAGGGCCAAAACAGCCCCATCCTCTCCCTCACCCCAGGACGAGACTCCCCTCCCCACTCCAACCCAGGCCATGCCCTCACAGGCAGAGCCTAACCAGGCTGACTCAGTGCCAGAGCCAGAATCAGAACAAGCTGACCTTGCTCAGGCAAGGCCAGCAAAGAATGCACAGAATCAGCCTGGGCAGAGAAAAGCCGAAATAAACAAGGTCAGTGGACCCAGTGATAGTCTGACAGCCAGAGAAGACCCCTCAACCAGCGAGGACTTCGTAATGGAGTTGTCAGACTCCGAAACTAGTCAATCTGAATACAACAATGTCTCTGATGTAACTATCATCGAGTAACATCATGGCACGTAATCTAAGCATTCTGCATTGGAATATCTATGGCTTCTCCACAAGGAGTGCCATCCTTCACGCAATAGTGCGATCAAGGAGCATTGACATTGTTATGCTCCAGGAGACATTAAAAGTGGAACCTGTTCGCTTCTCAGGGTATCATGTCTTCATGCTGCCACGTGCTGATGGCAAGCGAGGTCTGATCACCCTTGTCAGAGCAACAATTCCCTGCTCCACAATAGCTGATGCGCCGCACTGTGGAGAAGATGTTGAATCTCTTGCCGTCGAGATTCACTTGGCCGGGGGGCCCCTGAAATTGTACAATGTGTATAGCCAGCCACACTGTAGTACCTTAGACATCAGCTAGGTCTGTGCTTCTGTAGCACACGACCGAGTGATCATAGGGGGAGACTTCAATGCACACCATCCCATCCTGGCTCCCTGCTGGGCACTGGATGCGGCTGGCTATCACATGGCCAACGTGCTTGAGACATTCCCCGAGATAGCTCTCCTCAATACCTAGGAGCCAACGCATGTGAGAGGAGGGGTCCTAGACCTCACCCTGGCCACTGCGACTATGGTGGAGAGGATTGGCTGGTGTGTAGATGAGACAGTCACTAGTGACCACTACAGCACTATAACTACCCTCATTGACAGTGGCCCAGCCGAAATGCCACGACCTAATCCAAGATGGAAAACAGACAAGGCCAACTGGCAAGCATTTCAGAACGCCTTGGTCCGCTGTCTGAGAAGCAATGAACCCACACAAAGTGAAAACATGGGAGTGCTACAAGCCAGACTTGTAAATGCCATTGATAAGGCAGCCTCACTGACCATACCCAAAACTCGGCCTGGGTTCAGGAGTCACAAAGATGCCTGGTACTTTAATGACGAGATTAGGGAGGTCAACCACAGGGTAAATATGTGCCGAAAACATTTCCAAAGGCAAAGAACCCCCGACAACCTAGCCCTCCTAAGGGAGGCTGTCAGGGATGCCAAGGAAACTGCCAGCAGAGTCAGGCAGGAAAAGTGGCTGGAATGGTGTGAGTCCTTCGATCACCATGCCACCCTCTCAGAGCTATGGCAACGGGTCAAGTGAGCTACCAGCTGCTCAGCCCCGAGATGCACGCACCATGACCCCCAGTCAGAGGCGAACAGACTGGTGCACGAGTTCTCTGCGAGAACAAGTAGCAACAGCCTGCCAGCCGAACTCAGGGCAAGACAAGAATGCCTACAACCAGCCGAACTCAAATGTTATCTTTTCTCTGAGGGAACTAAGAAATGCATATAAAACCAGTTGTAACACAGCCCTGGGCTCTGATGGGATCTCGTACCCCATCATTTCCCACCTGGGACTAGTAGGTGAGCTTGCATTCCTGCAACTCATTAACAAGTCCTGGGAAACTTCCACTCTACCCCAGAGTTGGAAGAGGGCTACCATAGTTCCCATCCCCAAACCAAGGGAGCCGGGGAAGTACCGCCCCATCTCTCTTCTCAGCTGTCTGGCCAAGACGGCCGAGAGGATGGTACTGAACCGGCTCCGATGGAAAATGGGACCCCCGCATTAACACCTACACGGGTTCACCAGGGGCATGAGCACAGCGCACAGCATAGCCACGCTCTTGAGCACAATAAGCACGGGCACATCTGTGGTAGTATTCCTTGACCTGGAGAAGGCTTTTGAATTGGCAAGTTCTCTTGCCATTCAGGAGAGCCTGATCCAAAAAGGAATCAGAGGTAAGCTCTTGGCTTGGATAGGTGACTACTTTAGGAATAAAACAGCCAAATTCCAAGGTCACCTATCACAGCACATGCCACTAGAGAATAGAATGCCACAGGGTCGAGTTCTCAGTCCAGCCCTCTTTAACACATTAATGTCCTGTATCCTCAACATAAACCTCCCAGTGGGGTGCAAGATCATCTCCTATGCAGAAGATCTTGCTATTATCTCCACTGGACCATACTGCCTAAACAAAGCCCAGTGTTATCTGGACCTCGTATCCGAGGAGTGTTGCAGGACAGGACTAAAGATCTCTGCAGCCAAATCCAAAGCCATGGCTCTGATACAGAGAGTTCAAGGCACAATTCTGAAAATCCAGGGAATGGCCTTGGAGTGGGTTCAGGACTACCTCTACCTTGGGGTAAGGAGAGACCGGACCCTCTCCTTCCAGAGTACTAAGATCATTCTATGTCCGTGCTGTCAGGCCCATTGTAGACTATGCCTCCCTTGCTCTGATTGGCAGTAAGAAAAAATATAAAGACCAACTGGAGACAGTCCAAAACGAAGCTGCCAGGGTCATTCTGGGTGCCCCAAGGTGGGCGAAGGTCCTTAACCTCCTACTGGAGGCAAACCTTCTCCCCTTGGCCTCACGAATCGATCTAATGGCAGCACAAATCTTATCAATTTCAGGCTCCCAGGAATATAAGCCTAAGACATAAAATGGTCAGACACCTAGAACAAGATAACGAGCTGTTTGCAAACAACTCCTGGCTATCTCACACAGCCAGGGTGTTAATACGCCATCAGCTCAAAGAACCGCTTCATGGCAAGGGCATGGACTCCCCCCACCCTGACTTTGTTGAAGCTCTGCCGTGGGCACAAACCTAAGATAGAGTTCTCGGTCATGAGACTGGCATCCAAAAAGAATGAATATCCCATGCCTAGCCTAAAGGCAGAAACCCAGAGGGTCATTGTATCACTCCTCCTGGCAGCAGAACATATTACACGGATGGATTGGTCGATCCCTTGACCCACACTGCAAGCGCCGGCTTCACAACAAGGGATGCCACAAAATCCATGAGGGTAACAGACAACGCCTCCTCGCTACAGGCAGAGGCAGTTGCTATCATGGGAGCACTGAACCATGCGTCCGTGAGGGAAGGACACGTGGTCATGCATACAGACTCCAGAGGAGCCATCGACTGTTTTCAGCAGTGCTCACCCGATGACAATATCTACCTTCTGACTACCATCCTTGCACTGGCACAGAGGATTCTTGCACAGGGTAGAAGAATTATCATAAACTGGGTTCCCAGCCACATTGGGATCAGAGGGAACGAACTTGCTGACAGACTAGCCGAAGTTGGCAGGGGTATACCCCCTAATCCCATGATAATACATCATAGCCGAAAATTACTTAGGAGGAAGTGTACCGTGATGGCAACCTCCTTCCTCCTGCAGCTTCACAGAGAGGAAACAAAATCCTCCCCCTCGGCCAGCTGGTACTTAGACGCCACCGGCTATGAACCACTGGCACTCTCTGAAGTAAACAACAGAGGTACCGAAGTCATTCTGCACAGAATGCGCCTAGGTTACCACTGTTCATGGCAGATCACACAAACAATAGAACGTGAAGAGAGGTGTTGCATGCATTGCGGCGAGCCGAATGCCACACTTGTACATTACTTAGAGAATTGTGTGCACACGCAATTCCACGGTAAGCACCGAGTGTCAGAGAACCAAATGAGACAGCCATGAAAAGCTGACACAAGCCGGGCCATAAGTGAAAGGCCCGGGCAAAGCCAGAACTTGGCAAATCTCATAGCTAGCTAGCTGCTTGGTTTGCTGTGATAGTAAGTAAGTTTAGTTTGGAAAGAAGAGTGGGAAGGAAGAATGGGGGATAGGGGAAGCATAAGGGGGGAGGAAAATGAATTTTAGTAAAAGAGAAAGGAGCCGGGCTTAACCCAACACGCAGGGTAAAGTTTGGTGTAATAGTTGTAATGGGTTCTTTGAAGGGAGGAAAAGGGTGAGGGTGGCCCGGTGCCATCTTGAATCCTTTGTGTTCAGTGCGTGTGTCCTCGGGCGTATGTGCTTCCCCTCCGCCACACAAGTCTGCGCGTCGAGATCGTCGGGCCAACTCTCGGTGCATAGGCATTCTCGTGGGAAGTGGGTCAGGCGGGCGGCCCGTGACCCCGCTATAGCGAACAGCGGCGGGATTCTCGGCTAACCGGGGAGGATGGTATAAAAGTTAACAGTTTTGGCGCCATCTGCGGTGTGCTCTGGGCACGGCCTCCTCGACCGTGGCTCCAAGGCTATTCCTCGACTAACCTATACTGTTGAAGCGGGTTCAAGCACGGAAGTGGTCACTAATCAGGGGCTGGCCATTCCCGCCTGTGTCAACAGAAGGTTCCCCTTCGCCGGCAGCAGGGCTTAAGGAGAGGCGCGGTCCTGGCGGCCACATCATAGTTGGGTTAACACCACTGGCCGTGACACTTCTTTCCTGGGCTCGCATAAATCCTTATGACAAAGGATTTATGGTCCTGGCACGAGTACTATCAGCAAGTGTCACGTACCGGAAACTGAAACCAGTGGGATGGTGAGGGTCCACGCTATGGTGAAGGATAATGAGGGGGCGAGGGTGAGGTTATGGCAGTCACGAAAGCGTAAGGTGACGAGGTGAAATTATTTAAAAACGGGGATGTGAGGGCTGAACAGGGGGAGATTAAACTATTTATTAGAAATTAAAACACAAGAAAATTTAATTAAAAGCACAAGAGAATTAAAACCACAACAAACCAAAGACTCAAAAACAAAAAATAAAACAAGGGATAGGGGAAGGGGAAAGGTGAAAATGAAGGAGTAGGAGGTGGCTTCAAAGGATGCGGCCGAGCCTAAAAAACTGCATCCACTTCTTCTTCCCATGCTGAAGAAAAAAGATCATGGCCTAATCTCGATCTCCAGCCGGAACGAGCCTATCCAGCCAGTCTGTATGCCAAGCACGAAGTTTGTCGGTCTGTTTACAGACCAACCTACGCCACTCGATGTTCAGAGGAAGCAAAGAAGCTTCCTCGTGGAGTTCAGATGTTTTAATAAATTGATCTCAACTTACCATATAGATCCATCTGAGTGCTTTTTCCTGAACAAGCTGGAGTTTGCGCTTATCAGTGTGTGCTGTTTGTGTGAGTGCAAGTGGTGTGTATGTGAGGAGAGGTTTGATTAGTGTTTTGTATAAATGCAGCTTCGTGCGTGGGGCTGCACTTTTAAATCGATATAGCGAATGTAAGGTTCTTCTTGCCAAGGCTGCCTTTGAATCAATATGAAATCAAGGTAAACAAGATGGACAAGAGATCTGCTTGAAGGTGCTTGTAGTCTGCGAAGGTGTTGACGTAAATGTTGTCGTAAGGAGGAAGTTTTTTTTTGTCTTACAAAGAGAACTTTTGTTTTTGTCGCGTTAGTCTTGATACGCCATTTATGCTCCCATCTCGAGACGGTGTCGAGTTCGTCATTAATGCGCTGAACTATACCTGAAAGCGCATCGTGTCGAACTAAGTGCGTACAGTCGTCGGCATAGAGGATAGTGAGTGAGTCTGTGTGTGGGGGGTCTGGAAGGTCGTTTGTGTAAAGTGTATAAAGTGTTGGGCTAAGTATGCTGCCCTGAGGTACTCCAGCGTGCATTGAGATGGTGCCTGAAACTTTGTTTAGAAATTTTAATTTAAGCCTGCGGTTATCAAGAAACCGCAGAGTAGTTTTTTAATTAGAGGTGGAAAATTAAATTTTGTGCACAGCTTGACCTTCAGTCCAGCATGCCAGACCGTGTCGAAGGCTCGCTCAACATCTTTGGTGACAAGAACAGTCTTTAGGCGTCGGTCTTTGTTGTTGTTTATGTAATTTGTGATGATGTTGAGTGTGTCCTGCGTCGAGCGATGCGAGCGAAAGCCGAATTGTTTGTGTGACCTTAGTCGAGTGTTTATGATTTTTTCGAAAATTTTCCCTAAGGTCTCGAGTAGACTAATAGGGCAGTAACTCTTGGGGTCAGTGAGGTCTTTTTGTGGCTTAGGGATGGGGGCCACTAAAGCAGTCTTAAAGGGAGAGGGAAAATAGCCGGAAGCGAAAGAGGCGTTGTGGAGATGAGTCAAAGCTTGTGTAAGGTTGTCAGGAGGTGAATAAGAGCGTCGCGTCCGATTTGTGAGGAGCCTGGAGCCTTACGAGGAAACCTCTTTATTCTTTCTTTTACTTCCTCACACGAGATGGGGGCTATGAGTTCGCAGGTGTCGTCCAGCCTATCTAGTCGAATAATTGGCTCTGGGTTAGTTCCTACCCTGTTCTCTTGACTCCAGGTGTCGATTTTTTAAATTTTGTGAATGAACAGGAGATGAGGAGGGTGAGGGTAGAAAACTTGGGCCCAGTGTTCTTCAACATTTTTAATAACATCCACGGGATCTGAAACCTTTACGTTATTGTGAATGAGGTGGGAGAAGGAGTGGAAGTTACTACCTTTAAGTTGTTAATTTTTTTTGCCAAAATTCCCGTGGATTGCGAACTCTGTTACATTCTACTTTTTAAACTAAATTTGTCCAATATTTTTGTCGGTCGTTATCAAGACTATCGATGACGTGTCTTCTTAGAATAGATAAGTCCCATCGAACATGGTTTAATCTGTTTAAATTTTGAGTGAAACGACTTCGAAAACAGGTGAGGAGGCGTTTTGTCCTTTCAGATGGCTGAAATGATATGCGTGTCTTATACTGAGACCTGGGGATGGTGTTCAGCATAGTTGAGGCGATGCAGGCGAAGATGTAATTCCAATGCCCATCTATTGTTTGGGAATCAAGCCCTACAAGATTAAATTCAAAGTTATGATCATTTAATTTAGATTTAAATGACTCCCAGTCTGCTTGTTTATACCGGAAAGATCTTTCTTTGTTTAGTATTGGTGATGTGGAAATCTTTATTATGATGGGTATGTGGTCTGAACCAACGTTCGGACCGGGTTGTAGGTGTGTGTGATAGGCAAGTGCTGCCCTGTTCCCGAAACCGAGATCAGGGCGGCCCTTTCCTCTATTTGTGTATGAGGTGAGGAAGTCGGTTCCTATGTAGTGAAGTCTTTTGGTTTCAAAGATAGTATAGAGTTGCCTACCACGACTGTGCATTGGTAGTGCTGTGGTTTAGTGTCGTGTGGGCAGCGTTGACATCTCCGGCAAAGAAGACTGTAAGGTTTGTATAATTAAATAATTTGTTGAAATCTGCAAGAGGTAAGTTGGTCCTTGGTTTTATATAGGCAGTGGAAAGGATAATGGGGCCCTGTGGGGTGAATATCCTGACTGCCATGAAGTCAGGGTGGGAGGGTGAGAAACTCGGTGGATTTTATGAGGATACAGGAACCCATTTGCAATCCATCCCCTGATTGCCTGGATGTGTAACCGTTGTGCCGAATTCTATAGCCGTTGGTGATGCATATAGAATTCAGTAGGACCACATCTGGGCGTTCTTGTTCTATAATGTCGTAAAAAATATTACGGATCTTAAAAAATGAGCTTACATTTGCCTGAACGATTGTTAGCATGCCATCAGGGTAGACCCATTTTACCTGGGTTTACCTTGCGTGGCGTCACCTGATCCCGGTAGCGGTTCCGTGATCGAGCCTGGATCAGCGGTTCCCCAAGGTCAGGGAGAGAGTCCTGTGAGCAGGACGCAGGGCGGAAGTCCTGGGAATCGGCAGACCAGTTCCCAATACTCCCGCGCTGTTCCAAGCGCCCCCTAGAAGGAAGCACGGCAACGGCTCCCTCCAAGGGGAGAGGGAGCTCTTCCCCGGCTTCGGGAACGAATTCGACGTCGAACTCGGAGCCGCTACTCTCGTCGTCAAGGATGGTGTCATCCATACGATGACGACGAGGCTGCGGGATTGGGGGATCCTTTTTGTGGTTTTTGGCGTGATTGTTAGGTGGTGAGTTCTGTTTGCGTTTGTGATTGGTGTTTTTTGTGATGTTAAGTGCTTGTACAGTTTCTTTTAGGTTTCGTTGTGGTGCTGGTTGCAAAACGAGGTGTCTTTGTGTGGAGCAATGAGGCTGTGGTTCAGTGTTTGTCTCCTCAGTTGCTGTGGTCTGTGGTGTTGTGGCGTATTCAGGAATGTATAGGTTGTCGTCTTCGAAGATCTCCTCTGGGACAACAATGCTGGGGAAACCGTTTTTCTGTAGCATGATAGGGACAATGGTTGCGAATTTCTTTGCGTTGTATTTTGCAGCAATGAGAGCTACGTGTAAAATGGCTTGTATTTTTGGGTTTGTGTTAGGAGTAAAAGTGTTGTATTGGAGAGGTGGAGGCAGAGTTGTCCTGGAAGTAGATGCAGGTCATCTGGGTGAGCTAGTCTGAGCAGGTTGTGTAGCGGCTGTTGTGGCCTATGAAGGAGCAGTGTTTTTGTTTTCCTTAATCTGAGTTTGTTTTGCTTTCAGTGTTTCTTTTCGTATGGGGCAGGATCCGCTAACTGCAATGTGCGACCCCTCGCAGTTGCAGCATTTGATGGTCTCCTTGCATTTGCCGAAGAAGTGACCTTCGCCACCGCAACGAGAGCATCTCTGTGGGTGTGTGCATGTGTGTTTGTTGCGATTGTAGCGGTAGCATTTTAAGCATTGTTCAATAGGAATGAAGCACTCTGGTTTTATATTGTATGTTGGGACTGATGTATTAAACATCATGATCCCCCGAGACAGAAGTTTCTGGGCTTCCTCTGGGGCAGAGACACGAATCTTGACGATTCCTGACTCGGGAGGTTTGTATACGTCAAGGACAGTGACACCGTTCTTGCTGGATACTTCCTGGCTGATAGACTCACACGATCGTGGGAGGATCGTCCTGTCGATCTTTTTTGCCACGACTGTGCATTTTGCGGTCGTTTCGGGTGAGGGAATGGAAGTAAACCATGATCTTTTAGTTTCCTTTGGCCTTCGGTCGAGAGGAATGAGGTCAGGTGTTCAGGTTTGGCCACTGTCACTTTGAAGCCATTATGAGTTTTAAAGAGGTGGGTGACTGCCACCTCAGTGAGAGTGAAAATCCTCTGGAGAGCCACCTCACAAGATATGGGCTCTCCATTGTATGATAATTTTATGACATGTCCCATGGTCATGCCATAGCGTGGGTGATGTGAAGGACAAGGTTCCGTCTAGCAGGAGCTAATAATGACAGAACAGGGTAAGGGTGGCTTGAAGGCGTCGAAAGGGTGGGGCTCCTACCTGCCTATTAATTCCTAAACGAATTTCTCAGTGGCAGTCATGAGAAGGTCTGCCACACCAGTCCCTAACAAAGAGTGGCAACTCGCTTCGCACCTTAAGGCACGCACGCTAAGGCCCTTGAGACACACCTTCCCCTGCGGGAGGTAAAGGTCTGCCCACGTCCGAGCACGAGCTCGAAAATGGGGTCCAGTTCACCTTCAATGTGAAGCGAGTTATCCTAATGCCGAAAAATGCGTAAAGGAAAGAATACAGGGCATGAAGTAATCGCAAGCGATTAGAAACGCGGCATCAACGAAAGGTGTGCGCAACACAGCCAGGGTATCACGCAAGAGCCAAGGTCGAACTTGCTGTGGAGGAGTCAAATCGCTCTCTTTAGACCACCAACAGCAAAAACCCTTGATATCTAGAGGTCCTAAAAGCCCTGGTTTCGCATTTCCGACACGTGACATCTGCCGCCAGCACCCTGCCATGACCATGGCTCCTTTGTTGCAGGGAGTGACAACGCGCGAGCGGGGGAGGAGATGTCATGGCCAGTGTTGATAACCCAAGCGTGGTGAGATCACTAGAGCACGGCTCCCTGGAAGTCATGCCGCCGACAGTTAAGCCCCGACTCGTTCGTTTGAGATTTGCGAAGTTCTGGCTTCGCCCGGGCCATAGGCCCGGCATGTGTCAGCTTTTTATGGCTGTCTCATTTGGCCCGGGCGAAGCCAGAACTTCGCAAATCTCAAACGAACGAACGGTTCTCTGACACTCAGTGCTTACCGTGGTGGTGGGATTGCCAGCAGGCGCTCCTGTAGCTGTGGTGTAAGCATCTTGCATAATTTCTTTACCAGCATGACGGCTGTGTTTTGCGGGCCTTGTCTCAGGAATTGCGTGTGCACACAATTCTCTAAGTAATGTACAAGTGTGGCGTTTGGCTCGCCGCAGTGCATTCAACACCTCTCTTCACGTTCTATTGTTTGTATGATCTGCCATGAACAGTGGGAACCTAGGCGCATTCTGGCAGATGACTTCGTACCTCTGTGTTTACTCAGAGAGTGCCGTGTCATACCGGTGGTCTAGTACATGCAAGGCCATACCAGGGACCACTGAAGCCTACGTGCCTCTGGTAGCAAAAAACCGTGCACAGGATGATCTGTTATCCTTCGAGGCATAA
>NC_051387.1:26251785-26286785 GCF_015228065.2 Penaeus monodon
GGGGGCTAACTGTAAAAACCCTTTTGGGCAGATGGCTACAACAGGTCTATTTGGTGGTCGCCTTAACTATATTCTTGAGCGTGAACATGGTTTCGGCTCGTCGAAACCTTGTGAGTGCTTCTTTTAAACGAAAAGGGCAGGATTGTTTGATTATTTAAAAATTTCTGCCGCATCAACAGTAAGGTTATTAGCGGCGAATACCTTGTTAATAGAAATTTAAAAATGTTTAAACTTAAAAAATCTGTCAATAGATATCTTATAAATAACAATAAACAAATTAAAATCAAAGCAAAAATATTATACTCTAAGTGTATAATGTAATAATGTATTATAGCAATGGCAAAACAGGTCAACTTAAGACACTCCCTTGTGGGACCCTTCCAGCTTAGAGAAACTTTTTTCCCACCCAAACTCTAAATTTCCGTTAGCAAGGAAGCTTTGTATGAAGGTAGGTAATGCTCCTCTTAACCAATGTCATACAGCTTCATGAGTATCCCATGCTTCTAAGTTGTATCGTAACCCTTTTTAAGGTCAAAGAAGACTGCCAACATGTGACGTTGCTTGCGAAGGAATTCTGTATAGCGTTTCCATCCTCACAAGGGGCATCTGTGGTCGATCTCAATTTTCTAAAGCCATATTGATAGGGGGTCAACATGTTTTCTTTTTCTAGCAGCCAGTCAACCTGAAGTTGACCATTTTCTCCATCAGCTTGCAGATGCAGTGGTGAGAAAAATTTTGGTCTTTTAATTTTCCTGGTGCAGAAGCATCTTTGCCGGGTTTAGGAACAGTAATGATTATAGCCTCTTTCCATGTGGATGACACTGTGCCCTCCCTATAGATCCTATTGAATAGGCCCAAACAGGAACTTCTGGGAGCTCTTCGGTAAGTGAGATATCATTTGAAATGGAATATCGTCACTTCCTGGGGCAGTCTTACGGCAGAGCTGCAAAGCAGAGTCCATCTCCTTGCCCCAAAAATGGCAAATTGTATGGAAGCTCTGCTGCAGTCCTACTGAAGAACGACACTGGGTGTTGTTCCTGTTCAGCACGAAGTGTGGAGAATCGAGCAGTGTAAGATGCTCCAGAGATCTCTGCCATGGATTTAGCTAGCTCATTAGCAATATCTTTTTGTCTGTGATAATTATCCCCATCTATCTTCAGAGCAGGTTGTGATATGGATGTGCTCTTTCCAGCAATCTTACGCACCTTGTCCCATACCCATGCTAAGGGGGTCCCAGAGTTAATCGAGGAGACATAATGTCTCCACGACGTCCGTCTAGCTTCCCTTAGCATGCGCCTGGCCCTTTGGGCTCGGGTCTTTTTGTAACTGATCAAGGTTACAATGCTGGGGCATCGTTTCAACTCCCTTAATGCAGTTTTCCTGCTCTGACAGCTTGTTGGCATTCATCAGACCACCATGGTACTGGAAGTCGACGGTACTGTCTGCTAATTTTGGGAATGGATGCTTCTGCTGGCAAGATGAATTCGTGATGTGAAGTGATTAACAGCATCTTGAACACACTGGAAATCATTCACAGATCCTTGCAATACTGCAGTTGATCTAAAAAGATTCCAGTCCGCATGTTCAAGTCGCCATCTCTGCACTCCATTGGCTGGAATACCATTCACCTCCTCCAAAATTATTGGAAAGTGGTCACTTCCATGTAAGTCTTCCATGACCTGCCAAGTGAAGTTCAACTGTGAATCAGGTGAGCCTATTGATAGGTCTATTTGGAGAATGTCCCATTTTTGAATTTGGAAATTGTGGGAGTGTCATTGTTCAGTAAAACTGCATCTACTCTTAAGAACAAGGACTCCAAGGCCCTTCTCGATGGTTGCACAAAGTGTCTCCCCAGAGGTGATGCCGACCCTGAAATCCCCCAAGAGTAGAAATGGATGTGGCAACTGCCCAAGTAGATCTTCCAAATCATCTATGTTGAGATTATGTGGAGGAAGGTAGATGGATGCAACAGTGTAAGGTCGTGTCAAGCCTATTCTCACAGCCTTCACCTGCAGTATTGTCTGCAGGTGGATGGCCTGGAAGGGAATATCTTGACATACCTTTTACTGCTACTCCTCCATGAGGTCCATTGTCAAAGGTCCATATGGGCTTGAACTTGGAATCCTCTCAGGAAAATGGGACGATTTTCCCTAGTCATAATCTCTTGTAGGCATACACAACTGGGTTGCATGAAGGTATCAGATGTTGCTATTCCTTTCCATTTTGTATGAATTCCCCGACAGTCCCATTGGATTAGGGTATCCAGTTCTTTATATTATTTTTTCCCATAAGGTGTTTGGCAGCACCTGTGGTCAAGGTTTGCCTCCCCACCGTTGGGCTGTCCCTTTCCATGATCCTGGGAGTACCTTTTTTAATATTTGTTGACCTGTGGAACTAGTTCCCACGGTTTCCCTTGGACAGGTTCAGGATTTCTTTGCCTAGGCAAAGGAAGGACCTGAACCTTTATTTCAGGGGCATTCTGCCTAGCAGCAGAGGCTCCTGTGGATTTTGGTGGCAGCTGGAGCTGTCACCGTTGAGGCCTCTGGAGCCTTAAATGATGGCTCCATAGACCTTTCTTTGGGAGGAGGTGTCTCCTCAATAGACCCCTCACTCCTACTCCGTTTCTGGTGGAACAACTCACCAGAGGCAGTGTCAGCAATTTGGACTGAGGTTTAGAGGAAGTGGCAGAGTGTGTGCTGTAAGAAGCATTGGAGGCAAGGGTTGGTGGGAAGGAGGATGGGGTAGAACCGTAGCAAAGGACCTAGCAGGCTATGCTAACCCGCACACGGGCACGTCGCTTTGCCTCTGGAAAACTAACTTTCTCCCTTTCTCCTTATTACCAATACTTCCTTTTCAAATTTGTTTCCCTTTTTCATTGCTTTGAAGAAGCTTCATGAGCCTCTTTGCAGTGGTAAACGCATATTGGACCTGGACAGTTATCATCTCCTTGATGACCTGTTGTACCCCACTTTACACATACTCTTGGTTTTCCATTTTCTTTAAAACGGCAAGAGTTTGGCTCCATGCCCATAACCTTGCAGTGGAAGCACCCCATAGGGTTAGGCCCCATATGGCTTTAACTTGAGGTGGTACCATGCTAACTTAACCGATTCTGGAAGGACTAATGTGTTAAAAGTTAGAAGAAGAGCTGGTGTCGACTGTTCCAAACCATCAACTTTCTTCCTAAAACGTTTTACTGCCACTACATTAAAATTCTCTAGTTTTCCCCTAACAGTTTCTCCTCAGAATACCTCATCAGGTCTCGGGAAAAGACAATTCCCTTACACTGATTGAGGGTTTTGTGAGGAGAGCATGAAAAATTGAGCCCCAGGAATGTTGCATATCGCCGCAGACGGTCACTCTCGTCTGGTGACGAAACCTCAACTATCAGGCTACCATCTCGCTGTGGGGTGATACGAGGATCACGTTGACATACTTCAACCATTTTCCGATGAACCTCAAAAATGTCAAGATCCATCAATCAATGGTCTTCACTAAACCCGGTACTTACTATATGAAATGCTTTCATATTTAAACCCGGTAAGATTTCCTTAGTGGATTGAGGAGGACATTTCCCTTCTTACCTGGTTTGGGAGCCCGGGAACCAATTCAATTCCCATTCTTGCCCTTTGGAAGCTGGAAAGGTTCCAGAGTGATGTGTGATTTTCCAGAAAGAATGGTCAAGGGATTGCGCAAAGGGCATAGGGAGAGAGCTAGATCTTTGTAAATTTGTAGTACTCATTTCAATTTTGAAATCTTCATTTCCTCACCCCCCACCCACCATGAAGCCAATGAGGAGAAGCTATAGTTGGGGTTCACAATCTCCCCAAAAAAACCACAGGGGTAATGAGGAAAAAATATGCAGCCACTATTACAGTACTGATGGCAGTCGCAGGACTATGTGCTACCGACTGAATAGTGCTGCTTGACCCTAGCCATATTTGATCAGCCGACTGACTTGACCGGGCCTTGATCAAGCCACCCGTCTAACCAGAATAAAGGACCAAAGAGGTGTGTTGCTAGCTGCAGGGTGCAGCGTGCAGCATTGCTCAACCTCCAGGACTCCTGTCTCCTGGTAATACGGGATGCCACACGGGAAACACACGTGGGAGAGTTCTCCCTGGTCCCCTCTCATAGGCCTTGGTGCAACAGGAAGCCATTTTGTCTCATCCCTCACTGGTGACCCCTCCAGTATGGGTAGCCCTCTGGTCCGGCTCACCAGATCATTGGGACCTCAAGACCCCCCACCGCGGCAAGTTGGCTTCCGTTAGGGGGGGACATATTGAGAGATGGCGCTGATCCCTCAACACAGCCCTCACTGCCCATTGCACCACTGCCACATGGCTCCCCTGGCTGCTTCATGGCTCAGGACAATGCCTAAGGAGGATCTCGCCTATTCTGCAGCCGAGATGGTATATGGTCAGCCATTCGTCGTGCCCAGAGAATTTTTGCCCAGCGATGGCTTGAGCGACACTTAGTTAAAGGACCTCAGCCAGGTAACCCAGCAATTTGCTCACAGCAGACCCACTCATTGCTCTCAGGTCCTTCCAGGGTCCTTCAGTGCTCCCCCAGGGCTTTCAAGCTACAGATCAATGGACGAATCGACTGAGTCACCACAGAGCACCTTAACCAGCATACATCAGTGCCTCAGACCATGATGATGCCACTTACACGAGATCCTGACGCCATTTTCGCCCCACAGGATCCTGGGGGCAGGGCGGCTAGTAGCTCACATGACTCATTTCCACAGCTCTGTAATAGTGGTTCAGAGGTCAAAGGACTCACACTATTCCAGTCACTTTTCCTGCCTGACTCTTATGGCAGTCTCCTTGGTATCCCTGACTGCTTCCCTTAGGAGGGCTAGGTTGTCAGGGGTTCTTTGCTTTTGGAATTATTTTCTACACATGTTCACTCTGTGGTAGACTTCCTTAATCTCTTCATTAAAGTACCAGGCATCTTTATGACTCCTGGACCATGGCCAAGTTTTAGGTATAGTCTGTGAGGCTGCTTGATATATGGCATTGATAAGTCTGGCTTCAAGCACTTCCACGTTTTTATTCTGTGGGGGTTCATTGCTTCTGAGACAGTGGGCCAAGGCATTCTGAAAGGCTTGCCAGTTGGTCTGGTCTGTTCTCTATCTTTGGTTTGGCATGAGGTAGTAACAGTGTCATAATAGTCACTTGTGACAGTCTCATGGACACACCATCTAATTCTCTCCACCAGAACAGTAGTGGCGAAGGTGAGGTCTGGGACCCCTCCTCTGACATGTGTTGGCTTTTGCCCAACACATGTTGGCTTTTGCCCAACACATGTTGGCTCTTGCCCAACACATGTTGGCTATGTGATGGACTGCCGCATCCAGAGCCCTGCAGGGAGCCAAGGTGTGCATTGAAGTCTCCCCCTATGATCACTTGTTCTTGTGCTGCAGTAGCACAGACCTGGCTGATGTCTACAGCCTGGCTTGCTGTAAACATTGTACAGCTTGAGGGGCCTCCCAGCCAGGTGAATCTCAACAGCAAGAGATTAAACATACTCTCCACAGTGCGGTGCATTGACTATTGTGGAGCAAGGGATTGTTACTCTGACCAAGATGATCAAGCCTCTTTTGCCAGCTGTACTTAGCATGAAGACATAATACCCTGAGAAGCGAACAGTCCCCTCTATTTATGTCTCCTGGAGCATGACAGTATCAATGTTCCTTGATCGCACTGTATGGAGGATGGCATCTTTTGTGTTGAAGCCATAGATGTTCCACTGTACTATGCTTAGATTGTGTCATGATGTTACTTGGTAATATTTATATCAGAGACGTCTTTATATTCGGCTTCAGAGTCCGAGTCTGACAACTCCATTGTGAAGTCCTCGCTGGTTGAGGGATCTTCATCTGCTGTCAGGCTAACCATGGAGATGGAGAGCCTTTGGTAGCTCTGACTTTTGTGAGTTTGGCTTTTCTCACTTCAGGCTTTTCTCTTTGCTGACTTTACCTGAGTAAGGTCAGCTTGCTCTGGCACTGGCTGCACAGATTCAGCCTGTTCTGGCTCTGCCTGTGAGGGCGTGGCCAGGGTTGGGTTGGGGAGAGGAGTCTCGTCCTGAGGTGAGGGTGGGGCTGCTTTGGCTCTGCTCAGCTTCCTCCTTTTCAGGACTGCAACAGTCTGGGTCATTGCCGTCATGGCGACCGTGACTGCCCTCTCCACCTCCTCACTGGTCCTCCCCAAAGCTGTTGCTACTGCTGTGACTACAACAGTCAACAGGAAAGTCTTATCTTCCTCGTCAAAGAGGAGATTATCATCTCTTGGGGAGGCTTTTGCAGCGTTCTTTGAACCTTTATTCCTGTGGTTATTTCTGCATTATAGAAATGGCCGGAAAGTCCTTCTTATTGGAGATATCCGGTATCGGCTTTGGAGGGGCTTCCTTCCTCTTAGGAGGTCAGGAAGTCTTTTCTCTTTTGTTCTGTCCCCAGACATGGATGCCTAGGAGAGCTTGGAACAAAGTCTGGTCGCTTTTTAGCAACCTCTTGTTGCCTGAGGGCCGCCTTTTTCTGTCAGAGCAAGTCAGGCTCCAGGAGTGAGGCCCCCTTGGCACAATTGGGACATTTGGCTTTTGTGTCCCTTTGGCCTTCCTTGTGGGCCTTAAAGCACACCTCGGTGTTGTGTGCCTTGCTACAGATGCCACATTTAGGCTTGGCCTTGTAGCTAGCCTGGTGGTGACCATATCTTTGGCACTTGAAGCACTGAAGTGGCTCAGTAGGAGCCCCAGTTACCCAGATCAAGGGTAGTGATTGGGGCTCCTTTCAAGGTCTCCAGGACTTGCCTGGTTAGGCTCTTCCCTTTGGACGTTTAGGAAGCATCCACGACCTGTGGGTGTGATGTGATCACATCCACATCATATAGTGAGAAGCCAAGTAGCACCATCTTGACTCTCCTATCATCGGGATTGAGTGGTGAGACAAACACTCTCCTCCCATCATTAAGCTCCTTGGTTTCCTGCACGAAATTTAGGGTAGCTTGGTCTTTGGGCATGATAATCATGGCAACCCGTATTGACAACCAGATTTTTCGCTGCATCTCAAATCCTCTTACCAGTTGGTAGGCATTGTCGAAGCCCTCAGGTTTAGAGGGAATCCTAAACTGGGAAATGCCTAGGGGGTCCAGACTTACCCTGAGAGTCTCCAGTCTGGGTCGTTTCGGGCCACCCTTTCGGCTTATATTCTAGGCTGCAGTTGTGGGAGCAGCAGCTGTTTCGGCTGGTTCAGCCTGTGCTCCCATCTCGGTCAGGGAGGACGTTTGAGGGTTACTCAGAGCTCTCCCTGATTTGGGTGTTGGCCTGGAGAGGCCAGCACGAGAGTCCATCTGCTGGACAATCTGCTGTAGTCTGAGCCTTGCAAGGCCTTGTATCTCTTTGTTGGGTTTGAAATGTTTGCCATAAAATGAACAGTTATTTCATCCTCTCACGACCCCACCCACCACCGAGTCCAACAAGGGGAAGCTGTATGTTAGAACTACAAGGGTGGTGAGAGGATATATGCAGCCAATGGCTGATGTACCGCCACTCACGGGACCAGTGTGAGTGTCCCTAGCCTCCTGAAGGAGACCATCCGATTGATCTGACCAGGCCAAGATCAGATCATCCATCTTCCTGGACCAAGGGACCAAAGAGGCATGTTGCTAGCCGCAGGGCGTACTCATGCATGGCATCGCTCAACCTCCAGGACAAAAGACAAAAGTTTGGAAAGAAGAGTGGGAAGGAAGAATGGCAATAGGGGAATGATAAAGGGTGGAAGAAAATGAATTTTAGGATAAGAAAAAGGAGCTGGGGTTTAACCCAGCATGCAGGGTAAAACTTTAATAGCTGTAGTGGGTTCTTTGAAAGGAGGAAAAGGGTGAGGGTGGCCCAGCGCCATCTTGAATCTTTTATGTTAAATGCGGGTGTCCTTGGACATGCGGGGCTTCCCCTCCACCACGAGGCTGCGCAGGAAGGCGGCCGTCCAATTCTTATCGCGTAAGGTACGGGTACCCTATGAGTGCGTGCCAGCACTGGAGGTCGCGCGCTCGCGGCGTTTTCGTGGGAAGTAGGTGAAGGCGCACGGCCTGGGACCCCACTATAGCAAACAGCTGGATTCTCAGCTAACCAAAGTGCTTTGGATAAAAGTCAACAGTTTTGGTGCCATCGGCTGTGTGCTCTGGGAATGGCCTCCTCGACCATGACTCCAGGGCTATCCCTCAGCTAACCTATACTGTTGAATCAGGTTGAAGCTCGGAGGTGGTCGCTATTCGGACTGGCCATCCCTGCCTGTGTCAACAGAAGGTTCCCCTTTGTTGGCAGCAGGGCTTACGGAGAGATGCGGCCCTGGCGGCCACGTCACGAATGGAATAACCCCACTCGCCATGACACTTCTTTCCTCGGCTCGCATAAATACTTATGACAAAGCATTTATGGTCCTGGCACGAATACAAGCAGCAAGTGTCACGTGCCGGAAAATGAAACCAGTGGGATAGTGGGGTAAGGATATAGGATGTTGGGTCCACGCATTGGCAAAGGATAATGAGATGGTGAGGGTGAGGTTATGGGAGTCACGAAATGTCAGGTGAAGATTGATTGATTGATTATTTAAAATTATCTGCCGCGTCAACAGCTAGGGTCATTAGCGGCGAATGCCTTGTTAAATAGAAATATTAAAATAAATATATTTAGAATCAAAGCATAAATATTATGCTCTAAGTGTATAAAATTATTGCAAAAACATTATGCATGATTAGATTTTTGGAAAATATTAGTCTCCGTAAAGAAAAAAATAAGACCCTCTATATCACAATCTTCCCCAATACATTTTTTTTTCAGTGTATATGGGATAGACAAGTACATATGTACTTGGTGTGAGAATGTTGCACAACCTTTCCACTACATGTGTGACTGTTAATGGCTCTGGCATCTCTCACAAAGTGTTCACTTTAGCCATCATGGTCCATGAGTCAGTCTTGTGGCCCGATTCTTAGTTTTGTTAACCCAACTTCCGCTTTCGGTTGGGATGGATGCTAGTCACCCAATACCAAAGGTTATCTCTAATTTTTGGAGTTTTTCTAGAGTTATGCCTCCATTGTTCCTTCCATTTATCACGAAGACAACTCCTTATGCTGGGTTTAAAGTCGGTGTGTGGGAGGGGAAACGAGCATCACAAGACTGCCACGGCAGCTGCCTTGGCCTTCTGATCAGCTCACTCATTCCCACTGGTCCCAAAACATGCGATGGCAACCAACCCTCTTTTTAAGTGTTGACATCAGTGCAAGCCAATCTTTAAACCTCCCTCACTACGGTTTTTGATGAGTTGAAGCTCTATTGCTTGCAAGGCAACAGTAGTACAATAATCACAATAGAATGGGTTTGTAAGATCTTAGTCATCTGCTGAAAGATGGCATGATCCTTGAGGAAGGGCCCTTGGAGTCCTTGTTCTTAAGAGTAGATGCAGTTTACTGAATGGTGACACTTCCAACACATTTCCAAATTAAAAAGGGACATTCTCCAATATAGACTTGTCAATTGGCTCAAACTGATTCACAGATGAATTTCACTTTGGGAGGTCATGGAAGACTTACATGGAAGGACCCCTTTCCAGTACTTTGCAGGGGTGAATGGGATTCCGGCCAATGGAGTGCAGAGTTGGCGACTTGAGCATGCGACTGGAATCTTTTTAGATCAACGCAGTATTTCAAGAATCTATGAATGATTTCCAGTGTGTTCAAGATGCTGTTAATCAAATTCATATCACGAATTCACCTTGCAGCAGAAGCATCCACTCCCAAATGGATGCTATAGATCTATAGGGAGGGTTTCAATGCCATCCACATGGAAAGAGGCTATAATCACTCCTGTTCCAAAACCCGGCAAAGATGCTTCCACACCAGGAAAATTTCAAACCAATTCTCTCACCAGTGCATCTGCAAGCTGACGAGAAAATGGTAATTTCGGTTGAAATGGCTGCTAGAAAAGGAAAACGTTTTGACCCCATATAAATAGGCTTTAGAAAATGAGCCCGACCACAGAGCACTGTAAATAAAATGCTTACAAAAAATTCCTTCCACAGGGCGCACATGATAGCAGTCTTCTTGCCCTTAAAAAGGTTACGATAGTATTTGGGAAAGCATGAATACTCATGAAGCTGTTGACCTTTTTAAGAGGAGTTTACCTACCTCATACAAAGTTCCTTCTGACAGGAATTTTAGAGTTGGTGGGAAACTTTTTCTCAAACCCTGGAAGATCAGCTGGAAGGGGTCCCCAAGGGAGTGTCTTAAGTGTGACCCTTTTTGCCTTTGTAAAAAAGACTTTGTAAAGGTTTTTAAAAGGTGGTCTCGTAATCTGTAGGGGAGACTTTAACTGTAGCTCGGGGGAAAGTTTACAGGATGTGAAGGGGAAACATGCACTGCAAAAAATCAGGTTGTACAGTGGGAAAAACATACAGGGTTTAAAATTTTCTCCAAAAAAGCCCATGGTATACTTTTCCCAAAAACGAGGAAATTTCCCCCTTTCCCTTATTAACGCAACCCCCACTGAAATTTTTCCCAAAGAGGTGAAGTATTTGGTCTAATTTTGACTCAAGACTTACAGGGTGCCTCACATAAACATTTAAAAGTAAGGCTAAAAAAGGTTTATATTTGCGGGTTTTTTACATTTATTTGGGGGCAGACCGCACAACGCTTTAGGGGTTTACAGAGCGTTATTCTAGAAAGTTTGATTAGGATGTGAGGCTTATTCATCTGCAACCCCCATTTCTCCGGATTTTGGACTCAGTTCATAATGAAGCTCAGAATCTGTATGGGGTTTTCAGGCTTCAGCGGGAAGCCCCTGTATGCTGAGAGTGGAGAAAACCCCCCTTTTATTACCCGGGACTACAGAACCTATTTATACCGAGGTACAAAGGATTCCGGGGTCTCCTACATCCAGATTTGGGTTTTTAAACCCCCCTTTAGGATAGCGATCCTAGGTGGAGAATGAGGAATCTTGTGGAAATCTTAATTTTAAATCCCACTAAAGGTTGGCGTTGGAATTCCCTTTTAATCAAGTCGAGCGGATTTTTACGGGAAATTGGGGAAAGGGGAGAGACTGAAGCAAAGTTAGAGAGAGATTTTTTCAGCCCCAATTTTTAAATAAAGGATCAGTGTATATATACAGATGGTTCGAAATCGAAAATGGGGTGGGGTTTTTAGCAGTGGAGAAGGAAGACTGCATTTGGCAGTCTTCTCTAGCCCTCGATTTCACTGCAGAGTTACATGCCATTTTGCAGCAGTTTAAATGAAGGATTTACGAACCATTTTGTTTTAAAAATTTTGTGACTTGTAGGCCTGCAAGCAACAAAAGTTTTAAAACCCTCAATCCAGTAGTGAGGGAGGTCAAGATTGGGCACTGATGTCAAAAACGTAAAAAGATAACCTTTGTGGGGCCCGCCCAAAGTTGGTATCAGGGGAATGAGCGGGCTGATCAGAAGGCCAAGCAGCTGCATCAGCCCTTTTGATGTCGTTTCCCCCCCACACAACCCACCCGAAACCCAGCAAAGGAGTTGGGCTTGGATAGAGGAGGGAACAATGGAGGCATACCTCTAGAAACAAACTGCGAGAGATTAGAGATGATCTTGGCAGTTGGGTGACCAGCATCCATCCCAACCGAAAAGTAAAAGTTGTATTAACAAGACTAAGAATCGGGCACACGAGACTGACTCATGGACTGATGATGGCTAAAAGTGAAGCACTTTGTGAGGGATGCCAAGAGCCATTAACGGTCGCACATGTAGTGGAAAGATGTGCAACATTCTCAGACCAAAGACGTATGTACTTGTCTCCCCCATATACACTGAAAAATGTATTGGGGGAGGATTGTGACATAGAAGGTCTTATTAGTTTCCTTAGGGAGGCTAATATTTTCAATAAAATTTAATCATGCATAATATTTATGCAATAACTTTATATAATTAGAGCATAACATTTATGCTTTGATTTTTATTGATAGATGATTTTTAAAGTTTTAAATATTCTAATATTTCTATCTAACAAGGTCTTCGCCGCTAATGACCTTAGCTGTTGACGCGGCAGACAATTTTAAATAATCAATCAATTTATAGACCAACCTATGCCATTCGATGTTCAGAGGAAGCAGAGAAGCATCCTCGTGGAGTTCAGATGTCGTAATAAATCGATCTCAATCTACCATATAAATCCATCTGAATGCTTTATTCTGAACAAACTCGAGTTTGCGCTTGTTAGTGTATGCTGTTTGTGTGAGTGCAAGTGGTGTGTATGTGAGGAGAGGTTTGATCACTGTTTTGTATAGATGCAGCTTCGTGCATGGGACCATACTTTTAAATCGATAAAGCAAGTGTAGGATTTTTCTTGCTAAGGCGGCCTTTGAAATGATATGCAAATGAAATTGAAAATAGGTATCAAAGGTTAAACCAAGGATGGGCAAGAGGATGTGACTTGGAGAGGTGCTTGTAGTCTGTCGAAGGTGTTGAGATAAATGTTGTTGTAAGGAGGAAGTATTCATGGTCTTATAAAGAGAACTTTTGTTTATTGTCGCATTAGTCTTGATACGCCATTTTTGCTCCCAGCTCCAGTTCGTCATTAATGCACTGAACGACACCTGAAAGCGCATTGTTTCCAGTTAAGTGTGTGTATTCGGCAGCATAGAGGATAGTGAGTGAGTCTCTGTGTGTGGGGTCTGTTAGGTCGTTTGTATAATGTATAGAGTGTAGGGCTGAGTATACTGCCCTGAGGTACTCCTGTGTGCATTGAGATGGTACCTGAAAGTTTGTTTAAGAATTTTAATTTTAGTCTGCAGTCAAGAAAACTGCAGAGTAACTTTTGATCAAAGGTGGGAGGTTAAATTTAGTGCACAGCTTGTACTTGAGGCCAGCATGCCAGACCGTATCGAAGGCTCGCTCAACATCTTTTGTGACAAAAATAGTCTTTAGTCGTCGGTCTTTGTTGTTGTTTATGTAATTTGTGATGATGTTGATTGCGTCCTGAGTCGAGTGATACGAGCGAAAGCCGAATTGTTTGTGTGAGAGAAGGTTATGGTCTTCGAGATAGCACTTTAGTTGATTTTTTCGAAAATTTTGCCTAATGTCTCGAGTAGACTAATAGGGCGGTAACTATTTGGGTCAGTCAGGTCTTTTTGTGGTTTAGGAATGAAGGCCAAAGGAGTCTAAAGCAGTCTTAAAAGGAGAGGGAAAATAGCCGGTAGTGAGAGAGGAATTGTAAAGGTGAGTCAAAGCTGGTATAAGGTTGTCAGGAAGGAGAAGGAGAGCGTCGCGTCCGATCTGTGAAGAGCCTGAAGCCTTATGAGGAAACCTTTTCCATTTTCTTTTATTTCCTCACACGAGATAGGGGCTGTGAGTTCGCAGATTCTCCAGTCGGATAATTGACTCTAGATTAGTTTCTACCCTGTTCTCTTGGCTCAAGGTATCAATTTCTTGAATTCTTTGAGTGAATAGCGAATGAGGAGGGTGAGGGTAGAAAACTTGGGCCAAGTGTTATTTAATAGCATCCATGGGATCTGAAACCTTTACGTTATTATGAATAAGGTGGGAGAAGGGGGGGGGGTAGTTACTACCTTTCAGTTGTTTAATTTTTTTGCCAAAATTCCCGTGGATTGCAAACCTTTTTTTGTCGGTCGTTATCAGACTATCGATGCCGTGTCTTCTTAGGTAAATCCCGTTGGACATGGTTTACTCTGTTTAGATTTTGAGTAAAACGACTTCGAAAACAGGTCAGGAGACGTTTTGTCATTTCAGATGGCTGAAATGATGTGCGAGTTTTATACTGAGACCTGGGGATGGTGCTCAGCATAGTTGAGGCGATGGAGGCAAAGATGTAATTTCAATCTGTTGTTTGAGAATCAAGCCCATCAAGATTAAATTAAAAGTTTTGATAATTTAATTTAGATTATCGGAAAGATCGTCTTTCTTTGTCCTATGTAGTAGAGTCTTTTGGTGTCAAAAATAGAAAGGAGTTGCCTACCATGCATTGGTAGTGGTGTGGTGTAGTGTCGTGTGGGTAGCGTTGATATCTCTGGCAAAGAAGACTGGGAGGTTGTATAATTAAATAATTTGTTGAAGTCTGTAAGAAGCAAATTAGTGTTTGGTTTTATATAGACAGTGGAACTGCCATGAAGTCAGGGTGGCTGAATGAGAGGGTGAGGAACTCATGAGTGACGGTGGATTTTATGAGGATACAGGATCCCATTTGCAATCCATCTCCTGATTGCCTGGATGTGTAACCATAGTACCGAATTCTATAGCCATTGGTGATGGATATAGAATTCAGTAGGACCATATTCGGGCGTTCTTGTTCTAGAACGTCATAAAAAATATTACGGATTGAAAAAGATGACCTCACATTTGCTTGAACGATCGTTGCCATGGCACTCAGGGTAGACCCATTTTACCTCGGTTTACCTTGCATGACGTTACCTGATCCCAGTAGCGGTTCCGTGATCGAGCCTCGATCGATGGTTCCTCGAGGCAGGGAGAGACTCCTGTGAGCAGGACACAGGGCGGAAGTCCTGGGAATCGGCGGACCAATTCCCAATACTCTCTCCAACCTCTCCCGTTCTCTGTCCATTCAGTCCCTCCATGACTTATACCTCACCCCCATATTTGCTCTTCTGTTTTCCCCAACCCACCAAAATCAAATAATCCTCCTACTGTCCTTCTCACCCATTTCCTTGACCATGTCCACTCATTCCTCTAGTATCCACGTATATACTGATGGCTCCAAATCCACCTCCGGTGCTGGTTTTGCAGTAATCTTCCGAACTAGTACTTTCAAATACTCCCTTCCTCCTGAATCCAGTGTCCTTACTACAGAACTGTATGCACTCCTTTTTGCTCTAAAACACAGATACTCACTCTCCTCTTCCTCTTTTACAATTTTTACTGACTCCCGCAACTCATTAACTCTCATAAAGTCAATACACACCACCAACCCCCTTGTTTGTAAGATCCAGAACTGGTTGTTCTACCTGTCCACACGCCATAAAACAATCAAATTTTGCTGGGTGCCCAGCCATGTTGGAATCCCCGGCAATGAACAGGCAGATACACTAGCACGCCACGCCGCTATGTCCACATCATACCAACCACGCTTCTCACGTATTCCAGCCACGGATTATTACCCACATTTTAAGACCTTGTATAATCGATGACAATCTTTTTGGTCAAGCCTCCGCACTGTAAATTACATTCTGTAAAACTATCAATCTCCTCCTGGTCAGCTCCATTTCATCGGAACAGACGTTGGGAGACCGCTCTCGCCCGCTTAGCATTGGCCACACCCGTCTAACACACTCCTGATGTCACAATCTGATCCACCCTTATGTTCCTTATGTAATATTCCCCTTTCAATCCCACACATCCTAGTGTCATGTCCACGTTTTGAAACAACCCGTACCTCTGCTTTCCCCACCTATCCTCCCTTCACCGACCTCCCAACCTATCAGAAATCCTTACAGAATCCCACACTTTCTGCTTCAACAACCTATTCTCTTTCCTCAAACGCATACATATCCTTCATCTAATCTTACTCCTTACCACACCCGACCCTAACCCTTTCACTCACTTTGCCCAGCTTAGACAACTAATCACTAACTCAACCACCCTTCCCTAACATTAACTATAGTGCTACATGACCTTAGATGTCTAGCACATTTATCTTGCTTTTAACCATTAACCATTTCCAATACTTCTGCTCTGTCCCAAGTGCTCCTAGAAGAGAGCACTTGGCAACAGCTCCCTCCAAGGGGTGAGGGAGCTCTTCCTCGGCTTCGGGAATGGCCTCGACGTCGATCTCGTCGTCAAGGATGGCATCATCGAAACGATGACGACGAAGCTGCAGGACTGGGGGATTTTTTTTTGTCTTTTTTTGCGTGCTTGTGTGGTGGTGAGATCTGTTTGCGTTTGTATTCAGTGTTTTTGTAGTGTTAAGTGCTTGTGTAGTTTCTTTTGGATTTCGTTGTGGTGCTGGTTGCAAAACGAGGTGTCTTTATGTAGAACAATGAGGCTCTCGGTTAGTGTTTGACACCTCAGTTGCTGTGGTTTGTGATGTTGTGGTGTACTCGGAGATGTATAAATTGTCGTTTTCGAAGATCTCCTCTGGGACAACAATGCTGGGGAAGCCGTTTCTCTGTAACATAATAGGGGCAATGTTTGCCAATTTCTTTGCGTTATATTTAGCAGCAATGACAGCTACGTGTAAGATGGCTTGTATTTTTGGGTTTGTGTTAGGTGTGAATGTGTTGTTGAATTGGGGAGGTGTAGGCAGAATTGTCCTGTAGGGAGATGTGGGTCGCCTAGGTGTGCTAGTCTGGGCGGGTATGGGGGCGGCTGTTGTGGCGTAGGGGGAAAGCAGTATTTTTGTTTTCCCTAAGCTTTTTTCATTTTGCTTTCAATTTTTCTTTTTTTTGGGGCGGGATCTGCAACTGCCAACGGTGCCCCCTCGCAGTTGCAGCATTTGATGCTCTCTGCATTTGGCGAAGAATGACCTTCCCATTGCAACGAAAGCATCTCTGCATGTGTGTGTGTGCTGTGTGTTTATTGTGTTTGTACCTGTACAGTTTAGGCATTGCCGATATGGATAAAGCACTCTGGTTCTATATTAAAAGTTGGGCCCGATGTATTAAACATCATGATCCCCCCTGTAAGAAGTTTCTGGGCTTCCTCTGGGGGAGAGACACAAAGGAGGCGTGTAAACGTTTAAGGACAGTGCCACCGTTCTTGGCAGATATTTCTTGGCTGGTGGACTCACACGATTATTGGGGAATCGTCCTGTCATCTTTTTAGCAATGGGCCATGCAAATTTTTCCTCGTTTGGGAGAGGGGGACAGGAGTGAAACCTTGATTTTTTAATTTCTTTGGCCTTCGGTCGAGAGGCGGGGGGTCGTTTTTTAGGTTTGGCTACTGTCACCTTAAACCCATTGGGTCTTAAGAATGTGTACGCCCCCAGTGTTTGTGAAGATCTTCGGAAAAGGGGGGCTCCCAACATATGAAATTTTATGACTCCCATGGTCATGCAGTACTGGGATGAGGTGACGGGCCCCTGGTTCAGTCTAGCAGCGCTAATTTAGACAAAAAGGGGGATAAGGTGGGTTAAGGAGGGCCCCCCTGCCTTTTTCGTTTCGATGGGAAAGTTTTTTTTAAGTTGGTATCAGAGATGGTCTGCCATCCCACCTCTAGCAAAAGAAGGCCCTCCAATACAACATACAATAAAAAAAGGAAAAAAGGGGGGGAAAGTAATGGGAGAAGGGGGGGGAGAAGGGAAGCTGGAAAAATTTGAAGAAAGGGGGGAAATTTGCCGTTTTTTTTTTGCTTTGTGTGTCGACCCCTTAGTTTAAGGTGGCGTAGACAAGTTTAAAATGGTGCCACTGCGCTGGGGTTTTGGAAAACAAAGTTTTTTGTTTTGTTTTAGGGGAGTTTTAGTTTTTTTCCTTTTTTTTTTGTTTTTTTAACAATACAAAAAACACCAACTTTTTTATATTTTTTAATTTAAAACTACTAAAACCAGATATAGCAAAAAAAACGAAGAAAAGTTTAGGATTATTTGGGTTTTTTTATTTTTTTTATTTTTTTATTCTTATTTATTTTTTTTTTACTTTTTGCAAGGGAAACAGGGGAACGAGTTTTTATTGATTTTTAGTTTTTTTTTTATTTTATTATTATTGGTAAAAAGGGGCATCAGAACTAAAAAAAAAGAACTAGACTGGAAAAATGAAGATGAAGGGGGAATTGAGCTAGAAGGCAAAAGAAGAGCATGGGTGGAGGTGAGGTGGATAAATGAGTGATGAGTGAGTGGGTGATAAACAAGGTGGTATAATGGTTAAATGGTTAAATTTAAATTTAAATTGCGGAGGACGAACGGGCGGGTCTGTTTTGTCATCTTTGGGGTTTGTGAAAGGTATGACAACTAGCAAAAGGGGGGGGGGGGGCTAAGGTAGAGCAAGTGTGACATAATATATATATATTACACAAAGGAGTTTAATAAGAAAAAAGAACAAAAGAAGAAGGGAACCAATAACAAACAAAATAACAAACAAAAAAACGAGGGGGACAAACAATCTGGTGAAAAAAAAGGGTAATTGAACAAAAAACAAAAAACATAAAAATATTGGAACAAACAAAACAAAGTGAGTGATAAGTAAAAAAAAGAGATTTTAGGAATTAAAGTGAAATTAAAGAAAAAAAAGAGCCTTTTTTTTTATTTTTTTTTTTTTTTTTTTTTTTTTTTTTTGGGGGGGGGGGGATTTTTTTTCTTCTTTTTCCGTAGGGCAGGTCTCTCCGTTTAAATTCGTCGGCGTGATCGCACGACCACTAGGCGGGCCCAGGCGGGCAAAGGAGAGCCGGGGTTGATGATGAAAAAAGGGGGGGAGGGGGAGGAATCTCAGTTTGAGGAGGGGGGAAAAGAGGAGAAGGGGACTAGCTCCTAGAAAATTTTTAAAAAAAAAAATAGGTTTAAATGGGGGGCAAACCCTTACGTGGTTTTTTTTTTTGTTTTCTGTGTGGTTTTTTTTTCTTTTTTTTTTAATTTTTCCGGAGCCCGGTTGGATAGGCAGAGACACCTTTTTTTCGCCCGCTGGGATTTCATAATAGGTGTGAACCCAATTGATAGCTATTTCAGGCGAGACCCCCGCCTCCCCCCTGGAGCTCCTAGGACTGAACGAAGTTTAGTGGGTCCCTTTTGTTTATTTAAACGAGTAAAAATGGAGAACAAAAACATGAAAAAAAAACCGCTGGTTTAAAAATCGGTAATAAATAAACGAGTAAGGATGATGGTGAAGAACTAGAGCGTGAATATGAAAATGAATGAGGGAGGATGATGATAAACAAGAACATAAATTAAAACAAGGAGGGATGATGGTAAATAAGAACATAAATTAAAACAAGGAGGGATGATGGTAAACAAGAACATAAATTAAAACAAAGAGGGATGATGGTAAACAAGAACATAAATTAAAACGAGGAGGGATGATGGTAAAGAGAACAAAGGAATAAATGAACATGGAGATAAACGGAGAAGATGATGGTGAAACGGAAACAGGGGAGCATGAATTTAAGAGGAAGGGTGATGATGAAAAGAACATAGAGTTGTGACACAGTAACATTAGATCAAAATGTGGAAAGATGAACAAGAACAAAAACAAAATAACATAATAACACGATAATTTTTTTTCTCGCCTGCCAGGGATTATCATAGCAGGTGTGAACCCGCTATGATAGCTTGTTGCAGGTGAGACCCTCGCCTGCCTCCCTTCCAGCTCCTAGGAGCTGAGAGCGAGGTTCAGTGGGTCACTCTTTTGTTTATTTTACGAGAGTATAACGAGAACAGGGTGTGGCCGTGTGTGATAATCTGTTTTTGGCGGGAGGCATCCTTTGCTCTGTGAGCACACGTGTGGGCGGTGCTCACCGGGCAGAGGCCCCTCCCCACCCAGCAGATTGTCATGTTGTAGTCTTGGCCTATGTGGGAAAACAGCAAAGGCAAAAAACATTAAAAACATTAACATAGAACACGGATGAAGGGTGGGTGTCCAGCGCATAAACTCATTAGAGGTAATGTTGTGAATGTAGTGACGTATGATGAATGATAACATGATGTAGTGATATGTGGTGATGATATCTGATTGTGTGGGTATGTTGTTACCTTTTGCGCATTAGCAGCGGCAGGTAGTTGGGGTGGTGGTATGGACATGATATTATGGTGGCATTTTTCGCTTGGAAATCATCCTCCGGACCGAGCATAAGCACAAAAACGAACGTTGCGCGTGGATGTAAGCGGTCCGGAGGCTTTTTTTCCTTGCAGTGGTTTGATGCGCTGGGAGGCAGGCGAGGTCTCACCCGCAATAGGCTATCATAATGGGTTCACACCTATTATGATAATCCCTAGCGGGCGAAAAAAAAGGTGTCTCCTGCCTATCCAACCTGGCTCCGGTAAAATTAAAAATAAAAGAAAACAAACCACACAGTAAACAAAAGAAAAAATAACACGCAAGGGGTTTCGCCCCCCTACTTTACACCTTTATCTTTTTTCAATTTCTAGGTAGCTAGCTACCCTTAGCTCCTCTTCCCCTCCTCAAACTGAGGATTCCTCCCCCTCTCCCCCTTTAGTTCATCAGACTCGCATAGACAGTGGACATCGAGCAGCTGAAGAGGAAGGACTCTCCTCTCTTCTCTCCCTGCGTTGAATCGGTCTTTATTTAGACGATTCAGAGCGAAGGGAGGACCGTACCGGCAAAGGCGCTCGACGGGGCGCAGCGGTTGGCGCCAAGCCGGATAATGCCACTATGCCACTATGACCTCTCCGTCTTGAGGCTTTTGCATGGGCGGATTAAAGAGATGTACCGCGCCCGGTCCCACGCAATTTCGGCCTCGGCTCTTACGCGTTACCGGGTGGCGACGCGCCCAGCCTTGTTTGCTGCCTTGTTTGCTGCTATGTGGATGCATGTAGCTTCGTGCCCTCCTAGCCTACTCTTTCCTATACGAATTTTCGGCATTAGGATAACTCTGTGCACACCTTCTGGTGAACTGGACCCCATCTTCGGGCGCGTGCTCGGACGTGGGCAGACCTTTACCTCTCGCAGGGGAGGGTGTGTCTGGGGGGCCTTAGAGGGCCTGCCTTACGGTGTGTATAGAGTTGCCATTCTAATTGCAAGGGACTGGTCTGGCAGACCATCTGATGGCTGCCACTCTCTCTTTTTCGAATAGGAACGATAGGGAGGTAGGAGCCCCTCACTTTGTCAGGCCCTGAGCCTGGTTCTGTCTAAATAACTGCCTCTAGACAGAACACTAATTTCCCGTCCTGTGATAGGAACTGCCTGGATAAAAGTTAGCTTCTCTCCCTCACTGTGATGAAATAGTCTGTGGTTGGCTGCTTCAGAGGGATGAAGGAACTTACTGGAACAGGTGCAGGACCCCTCTTCTCTCACTATGGTGAAACAGCCTTTGGGTGTTTCAGAGAGAAGAGGGACTCACTTTAAAAAGCCGTCCTGCCATAGGAACCGCCTGGTAAAAAGTTAGCTTATTTCCCTCACCGTGATGAAACAGTCTGTGGTTGGCTGTTTCATAGGGATGAAAGTGTAATGAGCACTAAGTCACGAAGTAAGAATGACCCAAAAATTCGTCTGTGACCACCCTTTGTATACCTCACTTACTTGGTCTTTACTCATATGTTAATTATGTATACCTCCTTTAATTAGTCTTTAGCTGGTAAGACAATTAGTACTTGAATATTTTTTGAAAGATATTTTATTTTTCTTAGAAAGATAATACCTTATTTTACTATTTTTGTATCAGGTGCTATATATGTTTATATTATTACAGTAAGATAAGGAAACAGTGTAAATAAGCGAGTTTACCCTACAAAGTTCAGTTTTCTTTGTTTCCCCCTCAAGGCATTCTCTTTAATAGAGGGTACGCAGTTATATTTCACTGTTGCTTATTATATTAAGGTTCTATAATGGATATTTTAATGAAGAAACCAATATGTATTCATTTTGTTTCTGGAGAAATTTATTTAAGTTCCGGTATTATGCATGTATGATTAAGACGAAACAATATGCTTGTAATATATGTGACCTGAGTAGATGTTAAAATGGTAAGAATATACAGTGTTAAACCCTGATATTATAGTCATAACCAGTGAGAGAGAGAACGAAACAAGTGCCTGGTAGATGCACGAAAGAACTAGTGGCTGACACGTGGCACTTGGATACCATTCAGATGTTTCTCTGTTATTATTGAGGATTTAAAACCCATTCAAGGAGAATGGGTTTTGTGTTTTTCTTCTGTTTTGTTGTGTTTGCTCCTGAGAAGTCCTTGGAGAGATCCACCAGATTGTAAAGCAGATGCCATCCTTAGGAATCCTCTGAACTGATGCAGGAAAGAAATGAAGGAATTTGAGGAAAGTCTGTACAGACAAAGGATTCAAGAAGACATAAGAGAAGGACAGTTATACTACACACATAACTGTCAATTAAGTCAATTAAGTTTTTTTTTTTTTTTTAGTTGTACAAGTTTAATGGATTATAATTCAATATATCAAGACATGTAAGTTTATCAATTGTTTGATATTACCCTTCTCTCAGTTACCTCTAAGATTGAAATTAGATCAGTAACCCCTCTTATGATTATTATATTTTTATAGTGTGGGTTCATCAAGAGTTGACTCAGGTAATGATACAGGAGAGCTCACACTTGACGTTAATTGATAGTGCCCCCTCTAGATAAAGCCCGAGTGGATTTCCCAGTAGAAAGGGAAATAGTGGCTTTGACCATAGAGAGGAAAGAGTGGGCGCAATACAAAAGAACTTACTGGAACAGGTGCAGGACCCTCCTCTTTTCTCACTGAGGTGAAACAGCCTTTGGGTGTTTCAGAGAAAAGAGGGTTTCACTTTAAAAACCCGTCCTGACATAGGAACCGCCTGAAAAAAGTTAGCTTCTCTCCCTGTGATGAAATAGTCTGTGGTTGGCTGTTTCAGAGGGATGAAGGAACTTACTGGAACAGGTACAGTGAAACAGCCTTCGGGTGTTTCAGAGAGAAGAGGGATTCACTTTGAAAAAAGGTACAGGTCTTCTCTGAGGGATGGAGAGGAACTGCCTGGAAAGAGTGAAAGAGCTTCCCTCCTCACTGAGGGAGGAGCAAAAGTGTTCCCAACAATGATGTCCTGTAGGTGGAAGGGCATCCCCTCTGGTCTCCCCCCAGAGGTTCACACCTACCCACGTGTTTGCCATGCGTGGCAGCCTTGTGCGCTGGGAGACGGGAGTCCTGGAGGTTGAGCGATGCCGTGATGAGTATGCCCTGCGGCTATCAACACGCCTCTTTGGTCCTCTATTCCGGCAAGACAGGCGGCCCGGTCAGGTCAATCGGTTGGTCTCCTTCGGTAGGCTAGGGTCATGCCTGCTGCCAAGACGGTGGACAGAAAAACCATCCACAAATATATCTGTCCAACAGATGGACTCTCGTGCTGGCCCCTCCAGGCCAGCACCCCGGCCAGGAAGGTCTCTGAGTACCCCTCAGACGACCACCGAATCGGGAGCACCAGCTGAAACAGCTGGTGCCCCCACGAGCAAGCCCCAAAGCCGAAAGGGCGGGCCGAAACGTCCGAGGCCGGAGACCGACTCTGAGGGAGAGTCTGGACCGCCAAGGCGTTTCCCCCAGTTTAAGGTCCCTGTCAAACCCGAAGGCTTCGACAATGCCTACCAAAAGGTTCAGGGCATTGGAGAGCCAAACGCAAAATCCGGGTGTCAATCCGGGTTGCGCAAGATAGGGCAGGATATCATGCCCAAAGATCAAGCCCACCCTTTGTTCCTGCAGGAAACAAAAGAGTAAAAGATGGGAGGAAAGTGAGCGTCTCTTCGCATACTGAATCCGAAGAAAAGAGGGGTCAAGATGGTGCTACTTTGGCTTCTCAGTCTTGTACGATTGGAGGTGATCGCATCACAAACCCACAGGTCGTGGAGGATTCCGATTGTCGAAAGGGGAAGACTCCACCAGGCAAGTCCTGGTGACCATGAAAGGTAGACCAACTCTACCCTTGATCTGGGTAAATGGGGTACATACAACCTACGAAATATGTGCTGATCCCACTGCGTGTTTCAAGTGCCAGAAGTACGGACACCACCAGCCTAACGGCACAGCCAAGCCACAAAATGTGGTGCTGTAGCAAGGCACACCAACCCCGAGGGGTGCATTAAGGCATACAAAGAAAGAAAGAAGGAACAAACAGCCAATGTCTAACTGTGGCCAAGAAGCATCACGCTGGAGCCTGGCTTGCTGTGTCAGGAAAAGAGGCGGGCCCTCAAGCGGCAAGAGGTTGCTAAGAAGCAACCAGACTTTGTTCCTGCCCCCCCAGGACCTAATCTTGTCTGGGGGAAGACAAAAGCGAAAAGGCCTCCTGACCTCCTAAGAGGAAGGAAGCTGAAACTGAAGGATCTCCGACAAAACAGGAGTTCCCCCAAGGAAAACAACGTTGCAGAAGAAACCACAGAAGAAAGGTCTCCAACAGCACTACAAACGTCCTCCCCAGAACCGAAGCCATGCTCTTCGATGAGGGGGACATGTTGGTCCTACCTGACTGCTGTAGGCACAGAATGGCAACATTCTTGTCAAGGACCAAGGAAGAGGCGGATAAGCAGTCGAGGTCGCCATGACGGCAGTGAGCAAGACTGTCACAACCATAAAGAGAAGGAAGAGGAAGGGCCAAAAACATTCCAATCCTCTCCCTCAACCCAGGTTGAGACTCCCCTCCCCACTCCAACCCAGGCCCATGCCCTCACAGGCAGAAGAGCCTAGCAAGGTGATTCAGTGCAGAACTGAATCAGAAAACAAGTGACCCTGCCAGGCCCCCCAAGGCCAGCCAACAACAACAATGCACAGAAAACAGCCTGGCCAGAGAAAAGCCCAAACACTAAAATTCAGTGTACCAAAAGGGATATCCACCCCCCAGTGGACCCAGGAATAGCTGACAGTGCGAAGGAGACATCTCAAGCAGTGAGGACTCACAATGGAGTGTCAGACTCCGACTGTTAATCCGAAATGACAATGTCCTGATGTAACTATCAACTAGTACTATCATTGCATGCAATCTTAAGTTTCTGCAGTGAACATCTATGGCTTCTCCACTATTGCACCTCCACGTCAATAGTGCGATCAAGGAGCACGACCTCGTCATGCTCCAGGAGACATGAACAGTGAAATGTTCGCTCTCTGGGTATAATGTCTTCTGCTGCCACAAGCTGATGGTAAAAGAGGCCTGATCACCCTTGGTAAAGCAAACAATTCCCTGCTCCGCAATAGCCGATGCACCGCACTGTGGTGAAGATGTTGAAATCTCTTGCCGTCGAGATTATCCTGCAGGGGGGCCCCTGAAATGTGCTGTACAGCCGGCCACACTGTAGTACCTTAGGGACATCAGCCAGGTTCTGTGTTCTGCAGGCACACGACCGCGGATCATAGGGGGAGAATCAATGCACACCCACCCATCCGCTCCCTGCAGGATTACCGGATGCGGCGGGCTATACATAGACAACGTGCTGAGACATTCCCTGAGATCGCTCTCCTCAATACCCAGGAGCCCAACGAATGTCAGAGATGGGTCCTAGGACCTCACCCTGGCCACTGCGACTTTGGGGAGAGGATTGGCTGGCATGTCGATGAGACCGTCACTTGACCATTATAGCACTATAACTACCTTCATGTGTAAGTGGCATACGCCGAAATGCACGACCGGATCCAAGATGGAAAACAGCAAGGGCCAACTGGCAGGGGTTGCTAGAATGCCTTGGCCCGCGTCTGAGAAAGAAATGAGCCCCAAAAAAGTGAAAATCGTGGAAGGCTACAAGTTAGACTTGTAAAGCCATTAATGAGGCAGCCGCATTGGACCATACGAAAACTCGGCCTGGGTCCAGGAGTCACAAGACGCTGGTACTTTAATGACGAGATAGGGCAGGTCAACCACAGGGGTAAATAGTGGCCAAAAAAAACATTCGAAGGCAAAGAACCCCCGACAACCTAGCCATCCTTAAGGGAGGCTGGTCAGGGAGCCAAGGAAAACTGCCAGCAGAGTCAGCAGGAGTAAAAGTGGCTGGAATGGGGTGAGTCCTTCGATCACCATTAACACCCTCTCAGAAGCTATGGCAAACGGGTCAAGCGGCTACAGCCACTCAGCCCCCTTTTTTTTTTTTTTATGCACGCACATGACCCCCAGTCGAGGCCAACAGGAGGGTTACAAGTTCTCTGCAAGAAAGAGTAAGCAACAGCCTGCCAGCCGAACTGAGGGCAAGAACAAGAACGCCTACAAACCAGACAGACTGCTCACAATCAGAGAAAGGGCAGCCGAACCCGATAACCAGACGTTATCTTTTCTCTGAGGGAACTAAGAAATTCCTATAAAAGCCAGTTTGTAACACAGCCCGGGCCTGACGGGAATTCTTTTACACCATCATTTCCCACCTGGGAATAGTTAGGTGAGCTTGCATTCCTGCAAATCATTCAAGTCCTGGGAAACTTCACTCTACCCCAGAGTTGGAAGGGGGCTACCCTAGTTCCCATCCCTAAACCAAAGGAGCCGGGGAAGTACCGCCCCATCTCTCTCCTCAGCTGTCTGGCCAGACTGCCGTGAGAGGATGGTACTGAAACGGCTCCAATGGAAAATGGAACCCCCACATGAAAACACCTCACGGGTCACCAGGGGCATGAGCACAGCGCACAGCATAGCCCATGCTCTTGGAACAATAAGACGGGAACATCTGTGGCAGTATTCCTTGACCTGGGAGAAGGCTTTTGAAATTGGTAAAGTCCCCTTGCCATTCAACGAGATGCCTGATCCAAAAAGAATCAGAGGTAAGCTTCTTGGCTTGGATAGGTGACTACTTACGAAAATAATAGAACAGCCAGAGTCAAATTCCAAGGTCACCTATTCACAGCACATGCCACTAGAGAATGGAACGCCACGGTTGGTCTCAGTCCACCCTTTTTAAACATTAATGTCATGTAAAAGGAAGAATTGCCATTGCAAAATTGCCACCAGTTGCTCTTCAATAACCATCTGGAACGACGAAGGTTATTTACCTTACGGACAAAATTGAGGTTACTGAACTCATAGTTTTCCCAATTGCGTATATGGTATGAGTGTTGGGTACTGAAGAAGATGACAGAAAAAGGTCAATAGTTTGAAATGTTGTATTAGTATTCTGTCTACAGGGACGAATCTATGTATTAAATGGATGGAGAAGAAAACAAAATGAAGTGCTGAAAAAGTTAATTGTTAAAGACTGCTGTTGGACCATCTTGAAACAAATGAAACTGAAGTTTATGGTCATGTGATGAGAAGTAAAATTATTTGAGAAAGGACTTGTGACAGGGCTGGTGATAGGAAACAGAGGAAGAGGCAAAACGAAGACAAGACCTGAGCGACACATCAAAGATGTTTGCGGGCTGCGATGGTACAAGTAGAAAGAAAAGCGCAAGATCGAGTTGAGTGGGAAGGATGGTGGAGAGGGTCCACGGCTGCCAAACATGAGCTACCAGTACTTGAGATGATCCTCAAACATAACCCTCCCAGTAGGGTGCCAGATCATATCCTATGCCGACGATTCTTGCTATCATCTCCACTGGCCCATACTGCCAAACAAAGCCAGCGTGTCTGGACTCGTATCCGAGGAGTGTTTGCAGTAAGGACTAAAGATCTCTGCAGCCAAATCCAAAGACATGGGTCTGAGCCAGAGAGTTTAAGGCACAAGGTCTGAAAAATCCGGGGAATGGACGTGGAGTGGGTTCAGGATACTTACCTTGGGGTAAGGATAGACCGGAACTTCTCCTTCCAGAAGGACGGTCCAGTATGGTTGACTGAACAAAACCAAGACTGTCTGTCATGAGAAGGCAAGGAGTGGGGGAAGACGCATAGGTGCAGAAACAGATTACAACATATCATTCTATGTACATGCTGTCAGGCCATGTTAGACTATGCCTCCCTCGCTCTAATTGCATTAGAGAAAATCTAAAGACCCAACTGGAGCAGTCCAAAACGAAGCCACCAGGCATTCTGGGTGCCCTAAGGTGGCGAAGGTCCTCAAACCTCCTAAGGAGGCAAAACCTTCTCCCCTTGCTCACAAATTGGAATCTAATTGCAAGAACAATTCAGTCATCCAGGCTCCCTAGGAACACAAGCCTAAGACATAAAATAGTCAGACGCCTAGACAAGATAACGAGCCGTTTGCAAAACAACTCCGGCTGTCTCACACAGCCAGTGGTGTAATACGCCATCAGTCAAAGAAACCACAACTTCCTCACCCTGACTTTGTCGAAAGCTCCGCCGTGGGCACAAATCTCGATGAGTTCGGTCATGAGACTCCCGGCAAGCAAAAAGAATGATATTGTTCGCCTAGCCTAAAAGGCAGGATACCCAGAGGGTCATTGCAACCATCAACCCCTCCGCGGCAGCAGGAAACATATACACGGTGATGAATCGGTTGATCCCTTGACCCACACTGCAGGCGCCGGCTTTTGCAGCACGGGATGCCACAAAATCATGGAGGGTAACAGTACAAACGCCTCCTCGGTACAGGCATAGGCCAGTGCTATCTATGGGAGCACTGAGCACGCGTCCGTGAGGGTAAGGGACAATTGGTCATCACACACAAACTCCAAAAAAAAAAAGGGGGGGAAAAAAAGCCGTCGACTGTCTTCGCAGACTCACTCCACTGACAATATCTTCTTCTAACCTAAACATCTAACACTGGCACAGAGGATTCTTGCACCGGGTAGAAGAATCATCATAAACTGGGTTCCCAGCACATAGGGCTCAGAGGGAATGAGCTTCGCTGACAGATTAGCGAATAGTTGGCAGGGGTATGCCCCCTAATACCATGATAATACATCAGAGCCGAAAAAAATTACTTAGGAGGAGTGTACGGTGGCGGCCACCTCCTTCCTCCTCAGCTTCACAGAGAGGAAAGAGCTCCTCCCCCTCGGCCAGCTGGTACTCAGACGCCACAGGCTATGAACCACTGGCACTCTTGAATAAACAACAGAGTACTGAAGTCATCTGCACAGATTTACTGGTGTCTGCCTGGGGTCCATGGCAGGAAACCCCCGGGCCTCGGCTTGCAGAAGGCTGGGGACCCATCGGAACCGCGCCCTTGGGTATAGGTGGCGAAAACTCGGACCCGGTCAACCCGCCTCGTGCCTCCCTCACACCCTTCCTCCCCCGGGGTGTTAGTTCCGGCACGCGTTTCCCACCCTGCAGCCCTCGGCCTCCCAGACATTCTGTGAAGCGTAAGGCCGCGAGTACGACGGGAAGGTGGCCTGGAAGTCAATATGTCGCCCAATTTGAAAGCTGGCAATCTGCCCCAGGGCTGGAGCCAAGAGAAGGCCCTGCAGCTGGTATCAGCGATAAGGGGCCCGTGGTGGAAGTGTTGTGCATCTGCTGGCATCCCAATACATGCCTCTTACACCAGCGTGGCGGAGTCTTCTTTGAAAACGCCGTTTCGGGCACCACCCACCAGGCCCGAGGTATATCGGGCCCAACTGAAGAAGAGGGACTCGTGAGCGTGGCGAGAACTGTCCCAGCTGAGTGCAAGATGTGGAGGCGCTGAATAAGGTCGTACCTGCAGCTGCAGAAGAGACGATCGTGTCTGGGCCCGCGGATTTCTATGTGACGCTTTACAGGACCGCAGCTGCAAAATCTAGTTCAAGCAGGGCAACAACCTGAGGCTGCAGGTGGCGCTGGCGAGGCCTTGGAGTTTCGAGGCCTTCCTAAAGGCCCAACCAGTGCGCCTAGGGCCAGTGCCTCAGCCCCGCCATGACCTCTGGGGCCGGAAGGCTAAAGTGGAGAAGGGTAGCATTGAGAAGGTGAGCCCGGAGCACTTTCAAGGCTGTGTTGGGGGTGCGGTGAGGAAGGGCAAAGGACATATCGGTGTCGGAGGGAGCGGGAGAACACGTCCTCTTTCAACCAGACGGATTCTGATGCATTTCAGCAGTGCTGCAAGGACGTGGCAGTATGTCCCATCCGAGGCATTCCTACGCTAAGGAAGGGAACAGGGAGGAAAACTCGGGACAGGATGGAGAAGGGGGGCCGAAACCCAGCCGTTCCTCGGTTCCCAGGCCACGACTTGGGTAAGCTGCGTTGAACCAGCACGATGCAGGTGGAGGGCTCAATAGATGGGAAGCCATGACCGCCTGACAGTGGACACTGGGACTGAGAAGACTCGTGCGAGCCAATAATGTTGGCCACTATGCGACTTCCAGACGCACCACAGAGACTGTGGGTGTCTCACGGGCATGTGTGCAGCTCAAAGGGGCAAGTGGATGGCTCGTATTGGCGTGGGCAGACGATTGCGCGTCTACCAGTGTATTGGCCAATCTGGGTACAGCACTGCTGCTAGGGGGCCTTGGAACCTGACGCAGAGTTAAGGCATGTGTCGACCTGGACAGAAGCTCGGTGATGGGCACGGTGAAGATGTGCCCCTGCTTCCAGTGGTTGCTGTGCAGAGGTAGTTACGGGCTGAGCGACTGCCACCTTGCCCCCAGACGAGTCTAGACTTCCGGTGTCGACGGTCAAGAGTGATGCATGAGAGAGGGCCTCGTGAGCCCATCAAAACTGGCCAGCCCCGGCCTGATGGCGTAGCGGTTGGTACGGAGCTTGTTGGACAGGGAGGCGGTTAGTTACAGTGTTGGTAGCTAACTCTCCAATAAGACATGAGGTGCCAGCTGGTGCCAAAAGCTGGGCCACTTGTGAGGAAGTGGAGCGTCCAGAAGAGTCGTCGGGGAGCAAGGAGTTGGTTGGTGTGAGGCCGTTTGCCGACTTCCTGAGGACTTGGCGCACCGGCTGTGGCGTTGACCATGGGCCAGGAGCTACTCATGGGGCCATGGTGAAAAAGGATGACGTTAGCCCCAGTAGCGGCGATGAGGAGTGGCAGACACTGACGAGATGAGGACAAGCATTTGGACGGTGAGGGCGATGCAACAGCGTTCAAGGTGACCATGAGCCAGTTTTTTGGGCAGGAGATACCCCTCTGTGTGCCACGTCAAATTCTACCGCGCCCCAAACCTCCTCAGAGGCGACCCCAGCAAAGCAAAGCCGCGCTGGATGAAGATTTCTGGTTTCTGAGAACTGATTTTCAATTACGCGTACTTTGTTTGAAAGAATTTGTTCCTCGAGACTAATTTATTTACTTTCTGTATATTTGTGTCGTTTAGGTATGTCAGAGCAGACGGATCATCTGCTGATAGGGGGGGATAGTGCTACGGCCAGTGGGCTCTTTGTCTCTGTGCGAAATATGGAGTTAACATGAAAAGAAGACCTGGGCATGTGTTAAACAGAGGGACCTGGGCAAACATGATGCAACTGGCTGCGAGCGGAGGAGAGGAGGAACAAGCCAAGAGAGACGCAGTGGGTGCTGCTCCTGTGAAGACCTCGTGTGTAGCCCTTGTGACCTGATATATTTTGTGTTGCCCTGTGTAATAAGCTGTATCGTGCCGTGTGACATGCTGTTTCCCCCTTGTATTGTGCCTATAGAAAAGGGTACGGGTAAATAACTGTGTAAATAAAGGACCAAAAGACTGTCATTTTGTGTTTATTCGTTGCCCTGCCTCGCCACGTGGGTTTCCCCTCGTGGTGTTCTGGGACGCGTGGTGCTCGGCCTCTGGGACTGTCAGTGTTCACGACCCTGGAAATAGCAAGCCGTCTGCCTAGCATGCCTTGTGTTGGTGGCAGAGAGACGAGGCTGTCGGCATAACATATGTTCTCCCGAATGTTGGGTGCTGAAGTAGACAAGAAAAAGCAATGTTTTTGAAATTTGGTGTTACAGACGACGTACTACGTTATTAACTGGACAGAGAAGAAAACAAATGAGAAGTGCCTGAGGAAAAATAAAGTGTAAGACCGGCTGTTGGACAAACATCTTGAACAAAGGAAATTAAAGTTTATTGGTCATGTGATGGAGTAAAAAGTATTGAGAAACACTGCGACAGGGATGGTGATAGGAAACAGAGGAAGAGGGCCCAAAACGAAGACAAAAGACTGAGTGACAACATCAAAGATATTTGAGGTTGTCGATGGTACAAGTGGAAAGAAAAGCCAAGACGAGTTGAGTGGCGAAGGATGGTGGAGAGGTCCACGGATGACTAAAAACATGAGATACCGTGATTGATGATTGCTATTTTACGTAATTTGCTATCGTGAACGTTAATATTCGTGTTGAGTGATCATTCTCTGGTGAGGTTACTCTCGCTTTCCCTCATTCACCACTAGCTGTCACTCACACACGCATACACACACCACCATTCACTTCACTCATACACGAAGGACACAGACACTGACCCTTTTTAATTAATAGGGGTAGTGCTGTTTCTTAGTGCCGGTTAAAAGGATTTATGGTGTATCTATTTAGCCCGCAATTAGTCTGTTCGTGACGAGTGGCTCGTACATGCTGTACAAGGTTAATCTATTTCTTCTCTGTGTGACGGACTGTGGTTCAAGTAAATCCCGCGGATGCCGAGTGTTTCCCTTATCTACTTCTCATATCTATCAGAGACGGTTGGTAGTTCAAGCAGGCCAGGCGGATCGCTACTGACGTTTCCCTATTTATTTTTCTTCTTATCTTTGTGAAAAATGCAAAAAAAAGATGAAAATTAAAATGAAAAACCAACATTAAAAACCGCAATTTTTATAAATCACCGGGATAGTGAGTAGTTACACCCTCTTCTCCTGTTTTTGGCCTTCTTTTTCTTACTCTGACACTTTTACCTGTTTGATCTTGGTCCCCGGACTATATATTGCAGTCGGACGACACGGCACGAAGGAAGATCCTGCTATAGTTTTTTCGGTCAACCTAAGGATGCAGTGGGAAGACATCATCAAAGATCGCCATAGGCCGTGCGGACAGATTTTCATCAGAAAAGGTGTTTAAGGGATCACAGTGTAGTGGACGGCGTTCCTTGCCTGTTGCCGACTCCCCATAGATCCAGCGAACCGCAATTGCCGCAGGTACCAGTCACCCCAGGATGCTGTGGCATAGGCGACGACTGGCCTCGTAGCACAGTATCAGCCGCCCCAGATGCGACACTGCCGACGCCAATTAGATCCAGATGAAGATTTACGAGGACGTCGTGGACGCGGAGAGAGAAAGGACTGGATGAGATCTGTGAGGGGCGTGTGGACGAGGATGGCCGCGAGTAGGCCTGGGCCAGGACTACGAGGAGGTCTAGACGAATCCAAAGTCAAGGAGGACCTGTGCGAGACTTTGAGGACGTGTGGACATCGAGGACGGACAGATTACACTAAGGACCAGGAGTATGAGGACAACAGGGATGAGCAGCCACGAAGATGCACCAAGACAACACACACAAGAACGAGATGACCAGCCAGGTTAGGTCACCCTTGAGGCAAATTTAAGATGCCTCGAGGGCGAGGCGTGAGTAGGTGGCCGAGCAATGTACAGTGGAGCAATCAGTGTAGCAGACGGGGCCGGTGACCTCACCTCGCTCCCCCCATGCTTGCTCCAGCTACTGCTATCACTTCCTCCAGCTGGAACGGTCACTACTTATACCGAGGATGACCTAGGCCTCAGAGTTCGTTGCCAGCGACCAGCGCGGTAAGGTCAGCTCCGCCCTCTCCCTCCGGGCAGCTGGCTGCGACCCGCATACTGCCATACCCATAACTAGACATGTCTCGTGTGTTCTTATACTGTGTGTCAACTCTTAGAAATAAAGAGTGAATGCCGTTAACAAGTATCAATACCCCTGCAAACCAATGTAATTGGCTTCTATACCCGTTATAAACCGTGAAGACAATGAACTATGTTACTACGGTTACTGGCGAGATGTTGACTTGCCCTTCCATAATTGCTAACACTGCTAAAACTGCTAAATAAATTGTTTTACTATATTAAGTTTTATTTGTGAAACGTGGCTTTGTGTTTAACCTTATGGTTTTCAATTTGAAGCAAGCCAAAATATATAAAGGTGGTATTCGCAAGCGTATGAGGGGGGTTGTTAGAAATCCACTTGGAAGCCAAGGGGGTTCCAGCCTGAAAAAGTTTGGTAACCGTGACATGTGCAGAACATTTCTGAGCCGGGAACATTATTGATGCATACATCATGGCCTGAATTACTGTATGTTAAAATCAAGATGGTATTTTTAAAAATGTGTATCAATTTTATTTGCTATTTCTTTCATTAAAATTATTATCAACTTTCACCATTCGTGTTTGGAACTTATTCTCTATGAAATCACTCAACTGACTGCTGATGCCCTCTTCCCTATGTACTGGCAATCGGTTAAGAAAATAATGGCAAATTGCAAAAAATTGCATTGTTAAATTTTGTTTCGTTTGTCGTTCAAGAAAGTCCTCCAGATATAGAAAAAGGAGAAAATGATCTTCAAAAAGTAATGAAAATTTAACTTGACTGGTGGTACACATGCCCCTACTTCTGCTGCCTGTCTTTTCGTCCTTCTATCTTCACCCCTGTGCACTATTTTGATCCAGTGGTTTGACAACCGCCAAGCATTTCCAATACGGCACAGTCGGGGTCACCGATGCAGCCACAGGTCATCCCAGGATGCCATAGAAGAGTGCCGCCTGCTAGGACACCCATAGACCCAGCTAAGGACCAAGATGCCCGAGGACTTCTGGACAAGTACACTGTCCAGGAGGCCCTGGATGAGGACTATGAGAATGTGCCGAAGTCAAGGACTACGATAACCAGAAAGAAGAGGACGACAAAGTGCAAATGTGGAAGATGGACTGAAGCACAGCGTGCACGAGTAAACCTCAAACCAACCACAGGACAACATGCTGTAGAAGGAGCCCGGGAGCGGTTACCCGGCCGAGACCCACCTAGTCCTCCTGGAGAACCGGCCATCCCTTCCACATCGGGAACATCGAGCAAGTCAGGAGCAGCACATCAGTGGGGGAAAAGATTCCTGACTCAACTAACTTTCTTCTTACGTTGGAAGCATTAGATATTGATGGAAAGGACTTACACCTGATTAGAAACTTATATTGGGAACAGAGTGCTGCCATCAGAATAGACGGAGAAATAAGTGAGTGGACATCAGTCAAGAGAGGTGTAAGACAAGGGTGTGTATTATCACCAACTCTGTTTAACTTATACAGTGAAATTATATTAAAGGAGATTAAGAACATGCCAGGTATGAAAGTTAGAGGTATCAATATTAACAATTTGAGATATGCAGATGACACTGTACTAATAGCAAAAACAGAAACAGATCTTCAAAATATATTGAAAAGGGTTGTAACGGAAAGTGAGAAGAGGAGTCTTCAGATAAACATCAGGAAGACGGAATGTATGGTGATATCAAAGAAGAATATAACACCAAAATGCTCTTTGAATATCAAAGGTGAAGAAATAAAGAATGTTGAGAAATTCACATACTTGGGTAGTTTGATAACGTCAGATGGAAGAAGTGTAACTGAAATAAAGAAAAGAATTGGTATGGCAAAAGAAGTC
>NC_051387.1:26290829-26300635 GCF_015228065.2 Penaeus monodon
ATTGGAACATCAGCGTTGTAAGTTATTTTATTTTTCCGCATTTGGAAATTTTTTTTGTTGTTATAATTAACAAAAAACCAAGTTTGGTTTATCTTAAATATAAAGGAAAGTATTATAATTTCAAAAAATAAAAAATTTCCCTTTCTTTTATAGAATTTCAAAAAAAAAAAAAAAAAATTTACAGTAAAAGGTATAGAACAAAAAAAAAAAAAAATATTATCAACTTCATCCCCAACCCACCGACCACACCGAAGGGGAATTCAGTAGCAAGTTTGTAGTCTGTTGTTGCTGTCTTTCTTGATTTTGATTATTTAAATTATAAAGGAAATTCCTTAAATCAAGTAAAAATTTGTAAACTATGGCTCGAATTACATAAAATTTATCTTTTAAGAATACCAAAAAAAAAAAAAAAATTTATTGCTTGGGCGAAAAATCATTTATAAGAAAATATTCCCATTTTATCTACCAAAAACGGAGGAGATCCAACGGACAGTTTCGGATGTCGGGGTGCAGATTGTTTAATTCCATTATCACTGACTTGCTTTTAAACAAAAATTTTAACGAAATTCCGTTTAATTCAATAAATACGTTTGGAATCAGGTTTGGGGCAAAATTTAAAAGTATAGGTTATCCTTGAAGCAATTTTCCCTAGGTGCCCAAAACTTAAAGATTGTTTGTGGCGAAAAAATATTGTAGGTTTACAAGTTTCATAACTACCAAAAATGGGGATTGATGGTCCCATCTTCGGTTTTTTTAGACCCTGGGAGCAAGTAACAAAAAATCCCTAAAATTATAAGCGTTTCCATATTCCTTTTAACCTTACAAATTAAATCAGGGCGATGAAGACGGGGAAAAAGCCTTTGTTTGCGTTTCCCAAAGGTCAACAAGGGCCGGGAGAACTAAAAGCGGATTTTGGCGAAAAATGTTGTTGCCCAATACATTAATTGCCACAAAATCCACTGCGGCCCCCCAAAAAAAACAACCCAACCACACCAAAACCACAAAACCACACCACACAAACACACCCCCCAATTCACTTACTAATTTAAAAATAATTAATCAATTAGAAAAAAGGGTATAAACCTGTTTTTTACCTAATAGTAGTATTATAATCATGTAAACCATAAAGATCTCCACACACACACAAACCCACGACCCACAACAAAAGTCCAACACCACACCCCCCAAAACCCCACACACCACACACACACACACACACCCACACACACAAAAAAACAACCACACACACAACACACACACACACACACAACACACCACACAAAAAAAACATTATTATTTATTATATAAATAAAAAAAAAAAAACACACCCAACCCACAACACACACACACACACACACCCACACACACACACAAAAAAAAAAAAATAAACAAAACACAAAAAACCAATAAACACAACACAACAATAAACCCTAAATATAAATATTAATGAAAAAAACAAAAAAAACAACCACACACCACACACACACCACACACACACACACACACACACACACACACCACACACACAAAAACAACCCAACAACAAACAACCACACACACACACACACACAAAAAAAAAAAAAATATATAAAATATAATATATATATATATATATATAATATATATAAAAATTTTAACACCACGCCCCCACACCACCACACACACACCACACACACAACACACACACACACACACCACCACACACACACACCACACACACACAGATAATATATATAATTTTATAATATATATATATTTTAAATTATAATAATATATTATATATATATATAAAGCTACATATTCCTCCTAGAGGCCAATGTCCAACACAATACTGCCAAGATTAGCCTACGTATACATGACCTCCCTTATAAAGTCTGATATATCGACCTCTTCCACAGTCAGTGTCAGAAATGCTGTCATTCCCCCAGCCTGCTGCCCCTCTGTGCCCAACCCAGTCATGACCGTTCAAATTGCTCGGCTCACACGCCATTTTTGCCAATTTTGGTGGCTTTCCAGAAGTATTTTCATGAGCGTCTGCCCCACAAACTTGAATCGAGGTACGGTCTCAATTCAAAAAATGAGGGGCCCGCGAAAAGCACCGATGAGGTTTTTTTCTTTTAAAATTTTCAAAAACTTGTTTTACCTCGCTCCCCTCCCCTTTCTCAAGAATTCATTTTGTCCCCCAGTATCTCTTCCACTCCTCAAAGCATCTATCGCACTCCCTTTTTACCCCACAAATTTCCCTTTTTCCGGGCTAAATCCAGATACTTAATCTCTACCACTTCCCTGGGCCCCCCTACTTTCACCCTTTTGTTGCACCAGAGTCTAAAAATTCACTCCATCTTTTTACCAATCCTGCCCTTGCTCCTCAGACATCTATTCCACATAAGAAAAAACCCTTGTTTCTCAGACTCCCCCCTGCTCCCCCCCAAAAATCTTTAAGACATCCAAAAAATTCCCAAACAGAGATTTCTCCACCCCTATCCACCCCTTTAATCCCTCTGTTCCATTTGTTAAAATTCAAAATATTTCCAAATCCCTCCTCCTCCTCCCCAAGTTCCCCCTACCCCCCTTCGCCCCCTTCCCACCCCCCCAAAAAAAAAAAAAAAAAAAAAAAAAAAAACCCCACCCTCTCCACCAGGCTCCCCTTTTCCCTCGCCTTCCCCATTAACTTTACACCCCCCGGATGCTCACATGACTCCTAATTTACAATTTCTTCTCTGGATCCCTTCCCTCCTGACATTCTTCTCATATACTTCACCATCTTCCCCTTTTCCCTTATCTCATTATCTGACGAGGTAAGGGTTACGACACATTCTTCTACAACTACCATTTCTTACTGTATTACTTTGACATCTAAAAACATCTTACCAATCCTCATTTCCCCCTTTTCGCCCCAATACTTTACCTTAATGGTATGGGACCTTTGATGTCTAGCACATTTTATTTCTTCTAACCATTAACCATTTACATATTGAATAAATTGTCAAAGATTTTTTTTCGGACTCGGGGGTTTATGCCTGGAAATGGTGTGGATGTGTGAATTTTCATTTTGATTTAGCTTGTACATTGTATTTTCCTTAAAATATTGATCCAGAGATATATTAAATTTCTAAGAGAACGACCACTACTGGTGACTGTCACCTGTTAAGCAATGCATTTCGCGTATTCATTAAAACTAAATTTTCATAAATGGCATCTGTCGAACTCGAGCTGGCTGGCATTAAAGGGCTCTGGCGACGAAACGATGTCACCTAAGGTAGAAGCAAGGGGTTGAACCTGTTCTCGGCCAAATGATAGGCTCCGCCTCTTCAAACGATTACGTCATGAACTTGGGACGTTCAGGCACCAAACTCCGGACGCGACAGCGTCCGGAGTTTGGTGCGGGTCATAAAGCGAAGGTCACACTAGTATATTCTGTCCTAGGATCCCCAGATAGGATCGCCAAAGTCTAGTCAGCTACAAAGAGGGATTGGTCACACTACAGTCAGTGTCCCTTCTATGATATACTGCTGCATACCATTACTAAAATAAGATTTTGCTTATATTTAAGCCTTACCAATATTTTAGATTAGGAATGCGAGGTAAAATTAACAGAATCAGGAAAAGTGAAATATGTATTTGTGGAGAGTTGATGTGCGTAGCTCGGGTATTCATTGCTTATTTCATCCATTAATGTTCTTTTCACATTACTGCTTTTATAAACCTAAGGAATGGTGTGCCACAATGGCTTTTTGACTCACTCTTTGTCCAACAAGGCGTAAATAACTTCCACGCTTTTGGAGTGTCGAAGAGGGTTGATGTGTATGCTCGGTAGTCAAATGACCGTTTATCCGAATCATCTATAAACATTTAATGAGACATCGTTGTTCGATGCAATATATCTTTGTGTCTAATAATTGAGTGTGTTTTTATCATGATATATAATCATTCTTTTTCTTCGGAGGGATTATTATCTAAGATCCGTTTACAGCAAGGGAAACATTGTTCTGTACAGGGATCCCTGGACAGAATAGATGAATGTGACCGGCCCTTTAGGCGGGACGTCCTGATCTGGCTGGAGTATCCGGGCTAGTACAGTAGTAAGGTGTCGGCCTCTTATCGAGGGGTTGGTGGTTCGCGCCCCTCCCAGGAGCGAAAAGTTGCAACTGTTGCCTGGAAGTTACTGCTGTGTTTGGGCACCAGGTGGATAAAGACTAAGCTCAGCTGAGTCAGCACCAGCTGACGCATGCAAATGAAGTTGGCATTTAGTCCCTTCATGAGCATAGCTCGGGCGAGGTTCAGCTTAGCATATCTGGCTTACCGTATCCCTTATCTGTCTGGTAAAGGAATAAATATCTAATCAGAAATTTAGATTGAAGGGTATTGAAAAAGAAAAGTGTCTTCCATTGATACCAAAGATTCCATGGATTCCAAAGATAAAAATATAAAAGCCCCATTGGTCCAAGCTTTTTCTTGGATCATGATTCATTAGTATTAAACTGCTCATTAATGTCATTTCACGTTTGTTTTGATTAATTTCTCAAATATGGTGAAAACTTCCATAAGGAGGGCCTTTTCTTTAATGCAACGATATTAAGTTTATAGAGTTAATGATGAACGTCCTTAGCAACCAAATTAGTGTCCATGAAGATTACTACACAAACAAAAATGGCTTGAAAGCTGGTTTATTTGGGGAAAAACAAGAAAATTTGGGGAGAACCAATTTTTTTTGTTTGTTCAAACTCTTCAAATTTAAATTTTAAATTGGGGAAGCCACAAATAAAAAAATATATTTTTTGTTTAGAAATATGCAATAGTCAAATTGGGAAAAATTTAGTTATAAAAATATAACTATACTGACAGTAGGGGGGAACCCAAACCTGGGGTTTGTAGGGGGGGGGGGGGGGGACCGGAAGGAACCCTATCCTTTACCCAAAAATAAATAAAACACACAATATAATGGTTAGCTTTTTTCGTTGGGGCAACCCAAATCCAGCAAAAACCCATGAATAAGGGAGGGAGCGAGGATCGGAAAGTGAGTGGTTAAGGGGAACCCAAAATGTTTTTTTTTGGAATATTAAAATTTATATATTTTATGTTTTATCATATTTATATTAATATATATATATATAGAAAATTTTTATATTTTTTTTACAAAATGTTGTGTGTGTGTGGTTGATTGTGTGAGTGCGATTTTGTGTTGGTTTCCCTGCCGCAATTTTTGTGGCCCCCTTTGTTGAAACCCCTGCTGGCAATTACCGAGTTTAAAAGTTCGGCCCCCAGGGGGGGGTTTGCTCCCCGGGTTTGTTTGGTGCGCTGTTCTCGTTGAGTGTGCGGTTGGTGTGTGTTGGTGGTGCGAGCGCGCGCGGTAAGATTTTCGAACAATTACACATATACCAAAATTTACCCATTCAACCCGTCAACTCACATGCTAATAGGTAAAATGCCCAAAAACTTTTTGTATTTACTTGTAACTCCTTCAGTTAAGGCTGTTTAAAGAGTAATTAAAATATATTTTATTTTCCTCGAAGACAGCATACCCCATAACTGATTTTTTTTTATATTTATAATGAAAACGAACTAATTTAAAATATAAATTTTTAATGAAACACAAATACTACGACATTAAGGCAATACTAATAATGGGTGATAACTTATCGTTTGAATTACGTATTATATTTAAACTTGTAAGAGACTAGGTAATTATTTTTTACTAGGAAAAATATTACGGAGAGTAATAAATGTACATGTGTATTTTATCAAAGTGCAGACAGATGAGATAAATAAACACGCATGGAAGTAAACCATAGTGCGCTCTGTGTTGAACGGTTTTTGTTCAAATGGTACGACACTAAACGATGGGTTTTCGTACCCCCAGCCTGATGCTCCGCTCATTAGGCTTTAAAAATTGCAAGTATTGGCACTGCAGGTATGGGCCCGATGTTTTATACATACATAAATGTGTTTGTGTGTTTATGTGCTTTATATATATGAATATATGTTTTTTATAGAGGGAATGCGATATCTACATAGCTAGGGCAGAATGATGGCTATTACTTATGAGTCTAACCGATAGAATTATCCAAATATTTTACATGCGAGAATAATTTTCCTGTTCACCGAAAACGGGTTTGCAGTACAAGTGCAGCACACTACACAACCAAATAGTTGTGTCTGATTTTTAAAGAATGTTCAGGTGTTATTAAACTGATATTTAATTGGGATTGTAGATCGGTTCGTATTATAAATGCTCAAAACACAACAACACACACACAAAAAAAAAATATATATATATATATAAACACACACACACGTGTGTGTGTGTGTGCGCGCGCGCGCGGTAAGATTTTCGAACAATTATACATATAAGAAGTCCAAAACTTATATGAAATATATTAGGCCTGTACCTTCCTAAAAATGGCATTTACTAGGGTTTAGGTTTGTGCTGCCATATATGTACAAACGCAGGTAGTAGATAGAAACAAACCTCTACATATTTCGTGATAAAATTTTAGTTCTATTTTAGACACTTGGATTTTAGCCTTGTTAATTTGTCAACATTATCATCAGTTCTGTACCAAGCATACATTGAATAATAGAACTGTATAGACCTTTTCGGTCTGACGTCACAACGTGCGTTGTCAATAGCAACCATTTCGTACTGGGTGAAAACAAACTGGTTTTCAGTACAGTTTGATCGTTTATTACGGTTTTACACGATTAAAATGTCTTTTCAACACTTTGATGAGTTACCAGAGGAAGCAAAAGACAGATATTTGCAGAAATTAACGGTGGCCAATCTGAAAGAATGCCCATATCGACTTCCAGAAGGCTGTTGGTCTATCGATTTGGCAAGTTGGCCTACTTTGGAGTATCCTGATATTTATGAATATCTTGTCGAAACGCCAGGTAAGGTTACCCTGTTTTATCTATCTATCGGCATAATTCGAATTTAAACCTTTTCATCATGCATCAATGTATTTGTGCTCACCAGATTTAGACCCAGTCATTTCAAATGTTTCTTTATTTGTTAGGACCATACACGCGCGAGGCCATGAAGTCCAGAAAAGGATTGGAGGGTCACAATACATTCCAGTCTGGCTGGGTCCAGAAAGTGTTATGCTTGAACACAGCGGATAACACACGTGTTCTAACAGCAAAGGTCCTTCATTCCCAAAGATTGTCTGAAGATTCATTGAGGCCTTGGGTAGCAATTAAAAAGGATGGAACAGTGATTTGTGCACATTGCAACTGCATGGCAGGGTATGCATCCTTTTACAGTATGAGAAATTTTTCAAAATATTTTATTTGTCTGAAACACTCAGTGTTTTTGGTAGGGAGAGCTTCTTGTCATCAGTAGCAGACAATAAGCAAATGTTTGGAGACAAGTCTTTTGTGTTTCTTGAACTGAAAAACATTTGGAATATAGTCCGGATGATTTGGATCCGCAGATGGTTGACCTGAAGAGCAAGTAGGCCTAAATTGTTAAATGTCAGACAAACGTGGTCTTGGTTCTATATTGTAAATAATACTGACCTAAAAATATAATATTTGTTTCGAATTATTATAAAATATAGTTGTGTGTAGTCTCACCTGTTTGAAAATGTTCCGGCATACGTAAGCATACTTGCTTCCAGGATACCAAGTGCTTCCGTCGGCATTCACTCTTCTCATGGCCTGTACCCACTGTTTTCATTTTTCCAACTTCTTCGACTTGTCAGGGAAAATATGGAAACTCACTTTCTTCTCCATCATGTTATGGTTTGAACAACCAAAAGCGACACAGCTTTTCGGCATTTTTTAAATTAGTATTCGGAAAGTTGTTTACTACGCTTAGTTTAAGTGCCTTCCACAGTGCAGAGAATGCGGTTTGTTTTCACCCAACTGCTGTTGCTAAGTCGAACCGAAAAGGTCTACGGTCAGTTTTAGCTTTCCATTCTAAGTAGGACTGTATTAGATAGGAGTGTTAAGGCCGGACATTTCTAACTATAATTTATCTCGTTTGACTATACAGTATACAGTAATTTGTAGTCCAGGTAGAGGCTTCAAGAGTCTGAGTCCGAGTATGATGTAACTTGGGTGATACGACTGTGAATTGATGGGGACGTCTATGACAAGAACTTTAGCAGTCATTGGGTAGCCAGTACAATACTGATAGCCTTGTTCTGCAAAACTTCAAAGGGATTGAGAGCATTTGGTGGCATCATAGAATAATTGCTTCTGTAGTCTGTCATGGACCAAAAAGGGAAATGTACATCAACTTTAGGACTTAGGAGACGCCATGTCGGTTACTCGTGTATAATGGACTTAAACGTTCATCGCAACAATATCCGTAAAACGATAATTGTGTTACATAAAATGGGGAGCAATCACCATAAAACCAAGATATCTAAAGGTACGTGTGTGCGAGTGAATGAGTGAGTGAGTGAGAGATAGAGGGAGGGGGGGATAATGAATATAATTATAAAATAATTTAGTTTGATTCCATTTGTTGCGATAGGTATACTTGATGTGACATACTGTTTCATTTTGCTTCTAAATTATCCCGTGTGTGCAAAGAATGGCCGAGGTTACCATTCACTGGAGGGATTTGAACGCAGGTTAGCAAGATTGCTAGATGAGATCGCTACCGCTGTACCACGCAGCACGCAAATGATCGGAGGGAAACTATTCTCTGGATAAGGGCCGACTTATCCACGCCCAAGCGATGTTGGCGGGGAACCCTCCTCCGCTTCGGTCAACGAGGATTCGGCTTGCTCGAGCAATTGCTACTTCCACCAAGATCCGCACCAGTGGCGGCTCCAGCCGACTCGCGCCGTATCTTTCTGTGCCCGCGCCCTCATACTCGCCGGGGCCTCGAGACACTGCATAGCTATGATTGCGTCCGGCGGGTCGCGTATCGGGAGAAAGCTGGAGCCCCATTCCATTTTCAGGTTACTTGCTTCGGCAGGTGAGTTGTTACACACTCCTTAGCGGATTCCAACTTCCATGGCCACCGTCCGAGAGTGAGAGAGAGAACTGGGTGGAAAGAGAGAGGAGGGAAGGAAGGAGGGAGGGAAGGAAGGAAGGAGGGAAGGAAGGAGGGAATGAAGGAAGGAGGGATGGAAGAAAGGAGGGAATGAAGGAAAGGAGGGAGGGAAGGAAGGAAAGGAGGGAATGAAGGAAGGAGGGATGGAAGGAAGGAGGGAAGGAAGGAGGGAGAGAAGGAAGGAGGGAGGGGAGGGAGGGAGGGAAGGAGGGAGGGAAGGAGGGAGGGAAGGAAGGAGGAAGAAGGAGGAGGAGCGGAGGAGGGAGAGGAGAGAGGAGGAGTAGAGGAGGAGAGGAGAGAGAGTAGAGAGGAGAGAGAGGAGAGAGATAGAGAGAGAGAGACGATCGAGAGAGAGAGAGAGAGAGAGAGAGAGAGAGAGAGAGAGAGGAGGAGGAGGGGAGGGGAGGAAAGAGAGAGAGAGTTGCTTCTTTCTCCTTTTATTTTTCTACGTAAACATCATGGCCTCCTTTCTCTTTCCTCAGTCTTTATATTCCTTGCATTTCCCTCGTCACACACACTGGGCTACGGTCTGTAGAGTTTGATGTACTCCCCTAAAACTGGCGGGCGTTGCTATGGAACTAAAGCACCCACCAAGACTTGGAGAACTCCACGCTGGTCGCTCGTTTTCTTGGTTCGGCTGACCGAAGGCCTTAAACATAATGGCTGGTCTAAGCCCTCAGCAACAGAAAGTATAATGACACTAATTTGTAGGGCTAAATTTTTGAAAAGAGATGATGATGATGAGATGATTGATTGATATATAATAAAAAATAATAAAATAAAAATTTAAATAAAA
>NC_051387.1:26305735-26308235 GCF_015228065.2 Penaeus monodon
CACGGAGAGTGCCGGTGTTACCTTTTTGGTAATAATTCTCTCTATTTATCCGGGCTTGGGACCAGCACTGACTTGGGCTGGCTTGGCCACCCAGTGGCTAGGTAGGTAATCGAGGTGAAGTTCTTTGCCCAAGGGGACTACGCGGCGGCCGGTGACTCGAACCCTCGAACTCAGATTGCCGTCGTGATAGTCTTGATTCCAAAGCTCTAACCACTTGTCCACTGCAACCTATACATATATATATATATATATATATATATATATATATATATATATATATATATATATATATATATATATTTATTTATTTATTTATATATTTATATATTTATATATATATATATATATATATATATATATATATATATAATGTGTATGTGTATATATTTATATATATATATATATTTATATATGTATATATTTATGTACACATATGTGTGTGTGTGTGTGTGTATACATACATATATATACATACGTGTGTGTGTGTGTGTTGCAATTAGAGTAATGAAGGGAAGTACAGGAAAACACACGAATATACCAAAGACTTTTTCGCATCTATTGCTTCATCAAGGCATATAAGAGAAGAGATACATAGAGGTATATATACATGTACTGAGCTGTCAGGTCACATTGGTAATTAGGTGTACAATGACCTTGGCCTGTTTGTGGCTCCCTGTTGCAGTGTTGAAATTGTTAGTTGAATGGATGACTGCCACTTCTACGATCTTCCTTTGTCGTAAGGGCAGACCTTGTTTTATGATAGAGGCCTCCATCATAAAGCAAGGTAATTATATAAACTAGACCTCTTTTTGCCTAATGGAATTGTGAAGCCTATGCTTAGTATTCAGCCAATGTCTATGAAATTGCAAAAGTAAATATCTGAAGTTTTGAGGGATTTAATTTGGATTGATGTATACATGAATATTTGTTGTAATGAAAGAAATATTCTTCAGCCATTTTTCTTGGAATCTCTTTGATACAGTTTAAATACATTTTGTGGTTATATTTGTTTTATACAATACATACAATTGGTTTTCATTTTGGGGATAATCTTAAAACTCTAATTTAAATCAAGGTTTATGATGCTTACCCTTTTTTGCTCAAAACAGAAAAATGCCTTTTAGGAATTTTACTTTTCTCTGATATAAACATTGAATAGGTTTTGTGCATATACAGTGATTTATAAGGCATTTTACATAGTTGTACAAAAAAATTTGTATATAATATTCATCTTTCAAAGGGCCCAAGGATCAAGTGTCTTTAAAAAGTATGAGGTAAGTGAATCTCCATCATGCACCAGCTTGCGCCATGCCCTTGAGGGCATGTTGGGAACTCTATCAAGACTGCTCTGTGAACTTCACACACAGTTAGCACCAAGAGCAAAGAATTATCCCATTTTGGTGGGACTCTTCAGTGACCAAGAAAAGTTAGACTTACAGTCATATGAAAACCCAAAATGCCATTTGAAGTACCTTAAGGTAGGTTTGAAAAACTATGTGTCTGCGTGTATATGAATATGAATGTATTTTCTTGAGAGTATTTATTTATTTATTTATTTTTCACGTACTGGATGTAAATAATGTAAATCTTTCCAGCCTTTTAACCTAAATTCATTTTCACTGTTATTATAATTAATATAATTCAAATAATTTCACATAAGTACTGTGACCACAAGTAACCCTCTTAATGGATTGTATCACACAAACAGTATATGTAAGGCTAGGGACGATTGTCAACAGATTGTACACAGAGTCTTGCCAAGAAGAGAAAAAAATGTTATATGTATTACTAATCAAAGTAAATAAAACGGTGCTGTGCAATACCTATTTTAAATTCTAATGTTCCTGATTTTTATTTTCAGGAGGCAGCAAATTTGGCAAAACTTCAGACTTCAACAATTTTGACAGAATTGATATTAATTATTGAGAATCCTACACATATGGAGATTTTTGAAAAAGACATTATTTCAGTTAAACAGTTGATGGAAGTAAAAAAATCTGTGAATGATCTCTCAAACCATTTAGAATATACCAGGGTATATTGGCTTCATAACAGAAATGAGGAAGAGAAACGTCAGACTTCAGAAAACAAAAAAAATTGTGTATATCTTGCTCTTCACAGTCTAAGTTTGCACATGCATGCATTTTTATATAAAGTACAGAATTTAGAAAATAAATTTCAAATTGAGGATGATGAAGCAGCCTGTATAGCAGATTTACAAAAGGATGACCTAGACTCTCTACCACCATATGAGGATGTCAAACAGCAGTTGCAGTTGATTAAAGCTGAGCTAGATTCTTGTCAAGGTTGTTGGGAAGAAGCAGTTGCAAGAGTAAATAAAAAATATTGTGTAAAATCAGAGGATGCACTAGATAACATTTCTGCTTATATATTTGATGAAAACACCAGTGAATCTCAAGTATTGGAAACAAAGAAAATTCCCATTGTACTGAGTGAAATAGATGAACCAATTGCAGAAGATGAGGTATTTGAAGCTTTC
>NC_051387.1:26313235-26318235 GCF_015228065.2 Penaeus monodon
TATATATATATATATATAATATATATATATATATATGTACACACATATACATATGTACATACATATATATATACATATACATATATACGTATGTAATAATATATATACATGTATATTTGTATGTATATATGTATATACATGTGTGTATGTGTGTAGATTATGTATATTAATGATGTAGTATTATTTATAGTATTATATTATGATTATGATATATATGATATATTTTTATATGTGTGTGTGTGTGTGTGTGTAAGAATCTCCATTTTTTATGGATATATCTGTGAAGGACTAGATCACATGGCTAATATCGTGTCAGTGGTCATCTGAGATTCCAGTCAAACTATACAGGCTAAATTTGCATCCTGTAGATTGTGTGAATTTGGTACTTCTGTAATTATCTTTTATTATTATTATTATTATCATCATCATCATCATCATATCATCATCATCATCATCATCATATCATTAAAAATTAGACCTACAAATTGCAGTGTCATTATACTTTCTGTTGCTGAGGGCTTAGACCAGCCATTATGTTTAAGGCCTTCGGTCAGCCGAACCAAGAAAACGAGCGACCAGCGTGGAGTTCTCCAAGTCTTGGTGGGTGCTTTAGTTCCATAGCAACGCCCGCCAGTTTTAGGGAGTACATCAAACTCTACGACCGTAGCCCAGTGTGTTGTGACGAGGAAATGCAAGGATATAAAGACTGAGAAAGAGAAGGAGCCATGTGTTTACGTAGAAAATAAAAGGAGAAGAAGCAACTCCCCTCTCTCCTCTCCTCCCCTCTCCTCCTCCTCCCTCTCTCCTCTCTCTCTCCTTCCTCTCTCCTCTCCTCTCCTCTCCTCCTCTCTCTCTCCTCCTCCTCTCTCCTCCTTCCTTCTCCCTCCTCTCCTTCCCTCCTTCCCTCCCTCCTTCCTTCCCTCCTTCCTTCCTTCCCTCCTTCCTTCCTTCCCTCCTTCCTTCCTTCCTTCCTCCTTCCTTCCCTCCTCTCTCTTTCCACCCAGTTCTCTCTCTCACTCTCGGACGGTGGGTGGCCATGGAAGTTGGAATCCGCTAAGGAGTGTGTAACAACTCACCTGCCGAAGCAAGTAACCTGAAAATGGAATGGGGCTCCAGCTTTCTCCCGATACGCGACCGCCGGACGCATCATAGGCTATGCAGTGTCTCGAGGCCCCGGCGAGTATGAGGGCGCGGGCACAGAAAGATACGGCGCGAGTCGGCTGGAGCCGCCACTGGTGCGGATCTTGGTGGAAGTAGCAATTGCTCGAGCAAGCCGAATCCTCGTTGACCGAAGCGGAGGAGGGTTCCCCGCCAACATCGCTTGGGCGTGGATAAGTCGGCCCTTATCCAGAGAATAGTTTCCCTCCGATCATTTGCGTGCTGCGTGGTACAGCGGTAGCGATCTCATCTAGCAATCTTGCTAACCTGCGTTCAAATCCCTCCAGTGAATGGTAACCTCGGCCATTCTTTGCACACACGGGATAATTTAGAAGCAAAATGAAACAGTATGTCACATCAAGTATACCTATCGCAACAAATGGAATCAAACTAAATTATTTTATAATTATATTCATTATCCCCCCCTCCCTCTATCTCTCTCTCACTCACTCACTCATTCACTCACACACACGTACCTTTAGATATCTTGGTTTTATGGTGATTGCTCCCCATTTTATGTAACACAATTATCGTTTTACGGATATTGTTGCGATGAACGTTTAAGTCCATTATACACGAGTAACCGACATGGCGTCTCCTTAAGTCCTAAAGTTGATGTACATTTCCCTTGTTTGGTCCATGACAGACTACAGAAGCAATTATTACTATGATGCCACCAAATGCTCTCAATCCCTTTGAAGTTTTGCAGAACAAGGCTATCAGTATTGTACTTGGCTACCCAATGACTGCTAAAGTTCTTGTCATAGACGTCCCCTCAATTCACAGTCGTATCACCCAAGTTAACATCATACTCGGACTCAGACTCTTGAAGCCTCTACCTGGACTACAAATTACTGTATACTGTATAGTCAAACGAGATAAATTATAGTTAGAAATGTCCGGCCTTAACACTCTTATCTAATACAGTCCTACTTAGAATGGAAAGCTAAAACTGACCATAGACCTTTTCGGTTCGACTTAGCAACAGCTTCAACAAGTTGGGTGAAAACAAACCGCGTTCTCTGCACTGTGGAAGGCACTTAAACTAAGCGTAGTAAACAACTTTCCGAATACTAATTTAAAAAATGCCGAAAAGCTGTGTCGCTTTTGGTTGTTCAAACCATAACATGATGGAGAAGAAAGTGAGTTTCCATATTTTCCCTGACAAGTCGAAGAAGTTGGAAAACTGAAAACAGTGGGTACAGGCCATGAGAAGAGTGAATGCCGACGGAAGCACTTGGTATCCTGGAAGCAAGTATGCTTACGTATGCCCGGAACATTTTCAAACAGGTGAGACTACACACAACTATATTTTATAATAATTCGAAACGAATATTATATTTTTAGGTCAGTATTATTTACAATATAGAACCAAGACAACGTTTGTCTGACATTTAACAATTTAGGCCTACTTGCTCTTCAGGTCAACCATCTGCGGATCCAAATCATCCGGACTATATTCCAAATGTTTTTCAGTTCAAGAAACACAAAAGACTTGTCTCCAAACATTTGCTTATTGTCTGCTACTGATGACAAGAAGTCTTCCCTACCAAAAACAATGAGTGGTTTCAGCCATAAAATTTTGAAAAATTGTTCATCTGTAAAAGGATGCTACCCTGCCATCATTTGCAAGGTGCACAATCACTGTTCATTTTTAATTGCTCCAAGCCTCAATAATCTTCAGTACATCTTTTGGAATGAAGACACTTTGCTGTTGAACAGTGTTTAGCCGCTGTGTTTAAAGCTAACACTTGCGGACCAGCCATGACTGGAATGTATTGTTGACCCTCCAATACTTGTCTGGACTTCATGCTACGCGTGTATGGTCCTAACAATAAAGAACATTTGAAATGACCTGAGGTCTAAATCTGGTGAGCACAAATACATTGATCATGATGAAAAGTTTAATTCGAAATTATGCCATGATAGATTGAAAATCACGGTTACCTTCCTGGCTTTCTACAAGATATTCATAATATCTGGATACTCCAATTAGGACCACTTGCCATCGTAGACCAACAACCTTCTCGAAGTCGATATGGGCATTCTTTTCTGATTGGCCCACCGTTATTCTGCAAATACTTCTTTGCTTCCTCTGGTAACTCATCAAATGTTTGAAAAGACATTTAGCCGTGTAAAAACGTAATAACATCAAACTGTATTGAAAACCAGTTTGTTATTCACAGGTATCGAAATGTTGCTATTGCCAAACGCAACGTTGTGAGTCAGACCGAAAGGTTCTTACAGTTCCTATTATTTAATGTTTGCTTGGTACAAACTGATATAATGTTGAAATAACAGTTAAATCCAGTGTCTAAAACGAACTAAACTTTTATCACTTGAAATATGTAAGTTTGTTTTCTATCTATACCTGCGTTGTGACACATTTATGCAGTACAACCTAAACCTAGTAAGTGCCATTTTAGAAGGTACAGCCTAATAATTAAATTTCATATAAGTTTTGACTTTTATATGATAATGTGGGTTTTCGAATCTTACTACGCGCGCGCGGCGCACAAACACACACACACACAACACCATTAAACACCACACACACACACAGACACACACAACAGCAAAATCACACGCCCCACACACACACACACACACGTGGTGTGTTATATATATATATATATTTGTGTGTGTGTGTGTGTTTGTGTTTGTGAGCATTTATAATACAGAGACCGATCTTACCAATTCCCAATTAAATATCAGTTTAATGAACACCTGAACATTCTTTTAAAATCAGACACTAACATATTATGGTATGTGTAGTTGCCTGCACTTGTACCTGCCAAACCCAGTTTTCGGTGAACAGGAAAATTATTTCTCGCATGTAAAATATTTGGATAATTCTATCGGTTAGACTCATAAGTAATAGCCATCATTCTGCCCTAGCTATGTAGATATGCGCATTCCCTCTATATAAACATATATTCATATATATAAGCACATAAACACACAAACACATTTATGTATGTATATAACATCAGGCCATACCTGCAGTGCCATATACTTGCAATTATTTAAAGCCTAATGAGCGGAGCATCAGCGCTGTCGGGCGTACGAAAACCCATCCGATTAGTGTCGTACCGCTTGAACAAAACCGTCTCATACACAGAGCGCACTATGGTTTACTTCCATGCGTGTTTATTTATCTTCATCTGTCTGCACTTTGATAAAATACACATGTACATTTATTACTCTCGTAATATTTTTTCCTAGTAAAAATAATTACCTAGTCTCTTACAAGTTTAAATATAATACGTAATTCAAACGATAAGTTATCACCCATTATTAGTATTGCCTATAATGTCAGTAGTATTTGTGTTTCATTACAAATTATATTTTAATTAGTTCGTTTCATTATAAAATATAAAAGAATCAGTTACTGGGGTATGCTGTCTTCGAGGAAATAAAATATATTTTAATTACTCTTTAAACAGCCTTAACTGAAGAGTTACAAGATAAAATACAAGAAGTATTTGGCATTTTACCTATTAGCATGTGAGTTGACGGGTTGAATGGGTAATTTGGTATATGTGTAATTGTTCGAAAATCTTACCGCGCGCTCACACACACACACACACACACACGCACACGCACACGCACGCACACACGCACGCACGCACGCGCCTGTGTGGGCGGAGCTTAAAACTTTGTAATTTCGGCAGCAAGGAAATCCATACAACATCACCCGAAACGAAAATTGCGCACACACAACATCCGCCTACCACACACACACACACACATTTTAATCACATATATATATAATACATTATAATATATATATGTATATATATATATATTCAAAATAAACATTTTGCTCCTACCACTATTCG